>NC_035434.2:142411045-142711466 GCF_002127325.2 Helianthus annuus
TGTCTAAATGGGCGGAGGCCGAAGCTCTTCCAACAAATGATGGAAGAGTAGTGGTAAAATTTCTGAAAAAATTATTTTCTCGTTTCGGAACACCAAAAGCTTTGATAAGTGATAGGGGCACCCATTTTTGCAATCATCAACTCGAAAAAATATTAACAAGGTATGGGGTCTGTCACCGGGTCTCAACAGCGTATCACCCTCAAACAAATGGGCAAGCCGAAGTGACTAATCGAGGTTTAAAACGAATACTTGAAAACCGTAGGACTAAATAAAAAGGAATGGGCCGACAAATTAGACGATGCTTTATGGGCCTTTCGAACTGCTTATAAAACCACTATAGGCACGACCCCATATAAGCTCGTCTATGGAAAGAGTTGTCACTTGCCAGTAGAAATAGCTCACAGAGCCTACTGGGCAATAAAAAATGTAAACTTAGACTTAGAAACTGCCGGTAAAAATCGATTTTGTCAAATGAATGAATTAGACGAACTAAGGAATTATGCATATTCTAACTCCGAAATTTATAAGGAAAGAATGAAGAATTTACATGATAAATATATTAAGTCTAATGAATTTCGGGTAGGAGATCAAGTTCTATTGTTTAATTCACGACTTCGATTATTTCCTGGTAAACTAAAATCTAGGTGGTCAGGGCCTTTTTCCGTCACCCATGTTTTTCCTCATGGTGCAGTAGAAATTAAAGCTCGAAATGGGATACCATTTAAAGTCAATGGCCAACGGCTAAAACTCTACCGAGGATCCATTGAGGATGAGGAAGAGGAGATCTCGCTTCAAACAGTTAACGAATAAACTCAACATCATACCCGACATGTTACGAACAGGTAAGTGTACGTCAAAAACCGGTAAGTCTTCTAACCATTTTCGGAAAAAGGGGCATGCACACGAGCACAAAAAAAAATTAAACTTTGCTCGGCACGAGGCCGTGTCCGCTGGACACGGGGCCGTGTCGAGGCGACTGTCGGGATAAAACCCTCTTTTCACAACAGTTACCTCATTCCACACGCCCCGTTTTGCCGAAAACGCTCTGGTTCCAGGCGATTTTCCGCAGATTTCCGACGTCACTACCACGTTTAACAACATCAAGGTATGATTCTATCATCTTTAGTAGTTAGATTAGTTACTTGCGTGTAGTTAAAACATCAAAAATTGGGGAAAAATCTAGGGTTCTTCGTGTTCATCCGGATCGAACTTCAAATTTTTGATGCAATCTGTTAGTAGTAGTTTAGATTAGTGTAGTAGAAAGTAAATAAACATGTATTGTTGATAGATTCGTTCGATTTCCTACTAAAACCCCAAACCCTTGTTTTTGAACCGAAAAAGACGAAATTGGTAGGGTAAACGGTTTGTTTTGGGAAAAACGACACTTAGGGTTTCATTTTCGGGGGAAACCGCAACTATTGGGCTAAAAATTTTCAGGTTTTCGGAACCGGGACGAAAAATGAAGTTTTTGGGTTACAGACGCCTGGACACGGGGCCGTGCCCGCTGGACACGGGGCCGTGTCCAGCCCACTGTTTGCAGTTTCTTTTAAAATTTCTTTGTTTCGTACTAACTTTTGGTGTATTCTTTCAGATGTCAAAGTTCACAAGGTTCAACGCAAGCGAACTCGATGCTAGGGCGCGATATGAAATACTCCAAACAAGACCCGAGGAGTACCCTAGGCGAGCATGTACGAACTTGTTAACCATGGTGAACCAACTAGACCGATTCAACAACATCGTGACAGGGCCACTAGCAGTTGCATTGAACACTCGGCTTCGGTCGGTGCATCAATGCACAATGGAGTTTTACAGTACTTTCGCTTTCAATTCGAGGTGTGACCCATTTGACAATGAAGGGGTCGCATTTCGGTGTGGCGAGACAAAGTACTCAATCTCCATGGCACAGTTTGGATCTATAATAGGACTATACGGTGAAGAGGAATCGGGAAATGAGGAAAACACTAGGGGATTACGAGACTTGGACGAGACCGAACGTCAAGCCGCATGGGCTCAAATCGGTGAAGGAATCTACAACCCTAGCAGCACTAAGAGTACCAAACTGAGGGACCCGCTATACCGCTACATTCACAGGCTCCTCACCTACTCGCTAAACCAGCGTCACGACAGTAGTGGCGTTGTGGGGTTAAAAGATTTGGTTGTCCTTCACTGCATCCACAACCGGAAGCCTCTCGATGTTCCATATCTCCTGTTGCGAAACATGCATCTCAATCGCCTTGCTCGAGCTCCAACACCTATCTTCTTTGGGGGATGGGTGTACCGTCTTTTCAAGCACTTCACGAACATTCCAAGGTCCTTTGAAAGAAGTAGGTGGTCGGGACGAGTTGACTACCACATTTGCCGAGCCATGAACTTGCTTTATGAGGCGGAAGACGGGACCGTGAGCTTCCAAAGAACGCAAGGCTATGCATGGAACCCACAGGAGGCCCTAGTTCTTCATGCACCACCTCCCCAATACCAGTACCAACCCCATGGCGATCCGGGTCAATCCTCCTCACAAGGAGGCGGTTTTCCTAACTTTCAAAGTTTACAAGATCTTTTGCAGGAAAGCCTCATGTGTACCAGGAACACCTACAATCTCGCCAACAACACATACCACCGGGTCGGAGCTATTGAGCGCAACATCAACGATATACAAGATGATATCGGTAGCATCCGGGAGTATATGGCGGGGCATGGGGGTGGAGGTGAGGATAGCGATGAAGACATGGAGTAGGAGGCTTGAAGGAACAAGGAGCGGGTTGGTGGTGAGCCCACAGGTTTAAGTACCATTTTCTATCGAACAATTTATGGCCTACGTGCCACTTGTTGAACAATTTACTTTCCTGAACTACTTTTTATTTCCGTTTTATTTTTCTACTTTATGCTTGGAGACAATTAACTGTGGTAATGTAGGATGTTTTATGTTTGCTTGGTGTGGTATTGAGTGATGAAACAGGTACAATGCAAGGGTTAGAGTGCTAAACCTTAGCACTTACAGGCCCAAAATGGAGAAACCGGGAGACGAAACCTGTTTTTCAGGCTCACAGACTGTCCAGACGGGGACGTGTCCAGCCGACACGCCCCCGTGTTCATCTCCCAGACCTGCTGTTTGGTTACTGACCTGCAATTATTTGCCAGACACGGGGCCGTGTCTAACAAACACGCCCCCGTGTTCACCTTCTGTAAGTTTTCGATACTGGCAGTTCACCACGGGGTCGTGTCCAGCGAACACGGGGCCGTGTGCAGACTGCCAGTAACATAAATCTTTGCTTTTTAACACCACATTACACATCCAATCAACCTAAAAATTTATTTTTAGGACACATTGAGGACAATGTGTAATTTAAGTGTGGGGGGGAAGCTAACACTTTGAAATTTTGCAAGTCCTAACAACAAGCCTTACACAAAACTCTATTGGAACCGCTAAACACCCCAAATTTTTTACAAAAAAAAAAAAAAATTCATTTTTTACTTGTCTAAAGTTTAAGTTAGGAAATCCCAAGATTAATAAGGTTATATTTTTAAAAAATTTACAACCGAAAGCGTCGTGATAACAAGAACCAACATAAGAAAATTATGAAACGGCATAACAAGTCTAGTTAAAATTTGATTATATATGCTTGATCACATTAAAACCCATTCCCACAAAAGTGAGTTTTAAGCCTTTATTGAGCATACAAATTTACATCTTTAGACTAAATGCTCATTTTTCGTTTCTTGTGTGAATAGCCGCTTGGTTCTTACAACTCTAGAACTTGCCACGACAATTCATTCCCGGTCCTTACCAACTTAAACCCAAGTAAGTAAATGATGGAGGCATTAGGACTAACCATTTTTCTTTCTACACCATTATTTTTCAATTTTTTTACCACCTACCCAAAATCCCCCTAGTTAACCCCAAGTAAGTAAATGATGGAGGCATTAGGACTAACCTTTCGTTTCTTTACCCTAAACTTTTTTTTACCCACCAAAAACCCTTTTATTTTTTTTTTTCACCCTTTATTTTAGTAACAAGCTTGGTTTTTCGCAAGCTCGTTCTTTTATGTGACTAAAAAAATAAAATAAAAAAAATAAAAAATAAAAAAATAAAATTTTTTGATGATGAAGTTAAAAACAAACAAAGCTATACAAACAAAAGCTTGTTTGGAGAAATACTTCAAAATAAAAAGTCACTAAGAACAAAAGTGTGTTATGAAAACCGACGCTTTTTACGCTTTTCGCCCTTTTACTAACCAATAACCCAACCACCCACCTTTAGCCCAAGCCTAACCCTTCACCCAAAAAGTCCTCTTGATATTTACAAAGGTATAGAGTTAAAAAGGAGGAGGATTGATTGCTTGGCAAGCCTATGGAAGGCGTAAGCTCCATGCCGCTCTCGAGTGATTCACAAAAAAATACACCTTCGGCCGAGTGTTGAGTGATTTCTCTCGTGAGGTATGTGAACTTGTACATAAATGAAATTTTAAAAAAGGCATGTTATGCCCAAATAAGTAATTTGTCCTATGAAACGTTCTAAATAAATCATAACGAATAGGATTGTAAATAAATAAAAATAAAACCCAAAAAGATCTTGGATTCCCGACACTCTATGACAAGCCAAAAACCTTCTCTTCTACCCATTCCATTTGGGAGTGTAAGCCACATTTAAAGAGTTTTGCTTGAGGACAAGCAAAAGTTCAAGTGTGGGGGTATTTGATGTGTGTAAAATACAACATATAAATTACATCAAATAAGGCATAAAACTAACCCTTTTTAAGTACTAATGTTGGAAAAAGAGTGTTTTTGTCTTCCTTTTGTATTTTCAGGATGAAATGAGCTCAAATTCACAAAAGAAGCAAAAAGACAGCTAATTCTAATATAAATACAAGAAAAGGAATAAAAGTAGACTGCCCGAACCTTCAACGGCATCCTCCCAAGCAAAGAAGAGAAAACAGAAGCCTGAACACGCCCCGTGCGCAGCCAGCACGGGGCCGTGTCCAAGAAGCAGCAGAAAAGACAAACCTGTAGAAGCTTCTATTGCCCACCACGGGGCCGTGTCCAGTGAGCACGGGGGCGTGGCGAAAGTACAGCAGGCGCATTAATTGTAATTGCGAATTACAATTAATGAAGAGAGAGAGTGTCAGACGGGCACGGGGGCGTGTCCAGCGGACACGGGGCCGTGCCCAGCCTTCTGTTCAACCTATAAATAGGAGTGCTTGGTTTCATTCCAATCCATCCCTTGGCACACCACCTCTCTCACACTTCATCCACCACCCACCACCACCATAACACCATCATCCACCACCATCATCCATTGTCCATCGTAGAGTGTGTGAGTCGTCTCAGGATCCAAGATTGATAGTAAGAGTTCTTGACAATCAAGGCCATGTTTGCCTAAGTCTCTTACATCACTTGGTGAAGACAAGTGTTTAGTATAATACTTTTTATTTTTAATCTTTTGCACTTTTTATTTGGTTTTGTATTAATGACTTTAATAACTAGTTGCTTATGTTGAAGGTGATCTTTCCTTATCGTTTGTCTGTGGTGTCTTGGCATTATTTTACTGTCTATATAAAATAAAAGATTTTCACCATTCATATCTCCACGGTCTATATGGAGGTATGTTGGCTACCTGGTCGGGGGTTAAGGGAACGGTTTGGTAAGGGTCTTGCCCTTGTTCAGCGTTTAGAGGTCCTGCAAGGGACCTGGGTCAAATTTAGTAGGATCTCCTTCAATGCCCATAGGTATTGGATGGCGAGGATCCAAACTCTTTGACCCCCTCATAAGTTAACTACTATTAATAATATAACCCGGCTATTTAGGACTGTATCCCTGCTGACTCAAACTACTTAGCCGAGGGTAACGTCACCGCCAAAAGCGGGGCCTACCACAATTTGCATTAATAACTTAATTTATTATCTTCCAATAATCCAACCCTTTAGGATTGTATCCTTGCTGACTCAAACTACTGGGTTGAGGGTAACGTCGCCTTCAAAAGAGGGGCCTACTACAATAACTAAGATAATCTCTTAAACAAGTGCAAAAGTGCGAAAATAATCAAAGGTTATACTAATACACGAGTCGGATCCAAGTGATTCATCTTGTCTATCTGTTTTTATTTTGTTTTTATTTTTCAGCATTTAGTTAGTTTTTATATTCTTAGTTTAAAAACATTTTTCTAACTTTTTGATTTGATTAGACGTTGAGGATAAACCGGTACTAAAAGCTCTTGTGTCCTTGGACGACCTCGGTATCTTACCAACACTATACTACGTCCACGATGGGTGCACTTGCCCATATGTGTGTTTAGTGTTAGTAAATATCGTGTTTTATAAATTTAAAACTTGGCTAAAGGTGTAAAAAAGGGCTTAATAATATATCTAAATTATATACACATTACACACGCATCAGACGTCAAAACCGCTTTCCTTAACGGAGACTTAGATGAAGATGTTTACATGAGACAACCTAAAGGCTTTAATCCTGAAGGTCAGGAGCATCTAGTCTGTAAGTTGAAGAAATCCATTTACGGGTTAAAACAAGAATCACGTCAATGGTATCTCAAGTTTGATGAAGTTATGAAGAGACAAGGTTTTATGAAGAATCAAGTGGATCAATGCACCTACATCAAGATGAGTGGGAGTAACTTTACTATACTTGTCCTTTACATAGATGATATGTTATTGGCAAGTAATAGTTTAGACATGTTGCATGAGTCGAAGAGGTTACTCTCGCATAACTTCGACATGAATGATCTCGGAGATGCTTCTTAAGTTATTGGCATCGAAATTCATCGGATAGACACAAAGGGATCTTAGGATTGTCTCAAAAGACTTACATAGATTGTGTCCTTACACGTTACAACATGCAACAGTGCAAACCCTCTGTCGCTCCAGTAGTTAAGGGAGATGTTTTCGGTTCATTCCAGTGTCCGAAAACAGAGGTAGAAAAGGAGCAAATGAGCCAGATACCTTACGCGTCAGTAGTCGGGAGCCTGATGTATGCTCAAGTCTGTACTCGCCCAGATATCGCTTATATTGCTGGAATGCTAGCCGTTATCAGACTAATCCTGGTCTAGATCAGTGGAAAGCAGCTAAGAAGGTCCTTAGATATCTGCAAGGGACGAAAGACTATAAACTGACTTATAGAAGAAGTGATCATTTAAAAGTGGTAGGTTATTCTGATTCTGACTTTGCTAAATGCAAAGATGACAAGAAATCCACTTTGGGCTACATCTTTATGTTAACATACGGACCTATCTCATGGAAGAGTCATAAACAACAGTTAACCACAACTTCCACAATGATGGCAGAATGCATTGCTGTTTATAATGCAACTTGTCATGGAATGTTGCTCAGAAATCTGATCACTGGACTCAAAATCGTTAATTCCATTTCTAGACCATTGAAGCTTTACTGTGATAACTCAGCTGCCGTTAGTTTTTCGAACAGTAACAGTTCGACTGGAGCTAGTTTATATCTCGATACAAAATATTTGTTCGTACGTGAACGAGTTAAGGAAAATAATCTTTGTATTGAGTATATTAGTACTAAAGATATGCTTGCGGATCCGATGACTAAAGGTCTCCCACCTAAAGTTTTCGAAGAACATGTATCGAATATGGGACTTACTAAAGACCTTATTTAATGGCATATTGTACTAGCTTATGTTTTAATTAATGAAATTTCCTCAGTTTGATTTTATATGTCTCTAATATATGTTCTGCCGGTGTAATGACATATAGATAAATATAAATACAAATCAGACGCTAAAGGGCTTATGCGTATTTTGATCATAACTGTTAGGTTTTAAATTGAGGCTATAGTATGACTAATGGGGGTCCTGAGTCGAATGATAATTCAACGGTTGTATTTCTCTGCTATAGTTCTTGGTTTAAAGCTAAAATGAGTGTTAACTCCTGGCCAGTCTTACCTAATACTCATGATAAATGATTACTCGGCTAAGTGGGAGAATGTAAGATTAAATATATTATTATTGTAATATTTAATCTTGTAGCCATTATAATCATTTATATTATATAGATCAAAATATACTAATGACCTATTAATAATTAGTTGTTAATTGTTGATGGACCATAAGGAGGAACCAGATCATCCTGACAAGAATGTCGAATTCAATGGCTGCATCTCTGACTGGATTCTCTGCTGGCTTGTTTGCTGTAACAGGTATGTTATTCATGTTTTCCATTATGTTTAAACAGAACTGATCAACAAATCGTGTCATAGATATGAACCCAAGCACGACCCGAATTTTTACTGGTTAACTTGAACACGATTGGTTCAACCCAAATTTTTTTTTATTTTTTTAAATTTTTTTTATTTTTACGGGATCAACAACTTCAGGTGATGTGGACTTGTTATTTTTCCGGTGAGGGTTAGATGGTGGTGGTGGTGGTAGTGGAAGGTGGAGGTGGTAAAGATTGGAGAAGATGATGAGGGTGGGGTGGGTGCTGGTCCCACATCATTTTTAAGTATTATTTATATTTCTTTTAACTTTTTAATAACAAGTAAGGGTATTTAGGTCATTTCACATCCACTTAACACCAAAAACTAACTGATGTTAGGCTTAGGGACTATCTGGGAACGAAAATTGAAAAGTTAGGGACTATAGCTGTAATTTTAGAAAGTTAGGGACTAAAGGTGAAAAATGTCAAACCACATGGACTATCCGGGCATTTAACTCAAACAACAATATAAGATATGCTTCAAGTGCTTCTTAATGCTTTTATGATCAAGACTCCTTAATTATTCCTATGTCTAGCGCGTAATCAGTGTACGCTTTATATTGAATCAGTAGATCAGTGATTCCATTTCCAATGGCAAATCCCTGTATGGCAGCTCATGAAGTAAATACACCAACACAAATGATTAAAAAAAAGCATAAATTTATGAAGAAAACATTAAGAAAAAAATGATACCTTGGGGTTTATGTGGATTCCTTGCTTAGCTTTGTTTTCTTCATGAATTCTAGCAGCAAAAGCAGGAATATAGTGACCAAACTTTATGTTTCTTTGTACCTTCCAGTCTTTTTATATGGCTTTATTTGTATACCTTAAAAGCACGTCTCATATGAGTATAGGAGAGACTTGAGTATGTAAAAGAGATCTTTAAAATGTCTATTGGGTTTCATCTTTAGTTTGGGCTAAAAGGATTGCTCACGGGAAATACGGAGCAAGCACTTTCACACCTCCAATCTCTTACAAATAAGCACATAGGTGTTTTTTGAAACTACAGAGACACTACCACGAGATGCGTAATCCAATTTTACAGAACTGAAGTAACTAAAAGGCATTTAGCATTCAAAATATTTGGCTTTTCTATAGTAACAAGGATAACCTCAAAGGAGTTTCTTACAAAATGCTAAGCATTGTACTGTGCTAAAAGATAAAGAAATAAATGACACATAATCTTGTAAGAATCCCCAAGGTTGTAAGCTATTCACACAAAGCCTATTAGCGCTAATAAAATTACCTGTTTGACCCGTTACCTAACCCGCTCGACCCACCCATTCTCGCCACATCTAGGTAACATGTTAAGTAATTATCATAGATGTTTAACAGCAAAAGATGTTGCCACTTTGTCCATATAATCTTTGAAGCCAAAAATCCAAAACCTAAGGTAAGAACGGGTAGAATATATGAATAAATAAAAATAAACAAATCTCTGCCTAAAAAGATTTAAGAGGTAGCAAAACAAAGGGTAAGGGTTACTAGGGTAATTGATTATTTGATATTTGAAGATGTGTTTTTGGGTGGGCTTAAGATCAGGTTTAGGTAATGGAAACCCCGAGTAACTTTTAAACACATAAGATCATAAACGTATATACATGTTACCCATAAGCCCAACATGTATGGACAAATTTTACTCAATCAAGTATGGGACTCTGTTGGTACTACAGAATTTTATAGGATTCGAGTGTCATCGGCTAGACTTTCTAATTCATCTTTTGAAGTAACTATGTAGAAAGTTGGAAAATAGAGTTTGATTTAAATGCTTGAACAATGCATGTAGGTATTGGTGAAGATGGTATACTCAGTTGTTTGCTGGAGGCTGAAGGTGCATCTTATACATGTGCCATTTTTATTTTTATACTGATTATAAAATATTTAATTGATTGTTTATTTTTATTTATTCATGTATTCTACCCGTTCTTACCTATAAGAAAGAAAAAAATGATGTTTGACACGCACAGAAAATGACATGTTTAAACGCAGACCTGTTACCAATCCAATGTAATTCTAAAACATCTAGTCGCCTAACTATACTAATATTTTTAAAAGACATGATAATTTATATTTGTAGGGTGTACATGTGAATGAAACATACCAGATCATCTTCCTTAGGTGGAATTACACTTACAAACTCGTCTCTAAGCCGCTCGTTGTCCTCTCAAGAATGCTGCATCTTTCTTGCATAAAACAAAAATCCGATAACATTTCTTTGGCTAAAATCCCTACATTTTTTTCCATTGATATTGCAATCATGAATCAGTTAGAACCACTAGAAAGTTAAAATGTTTGTTTTATTAACTAAAAGTCTAAAATTTTATAAGAATTCATAAGAAAATTTACCGACATTTATGGCTCTGTTGTGCTTTTCAAACTCTTTCAAGTCATCTCCGGTATCTTTAGAAAGTTCTTCAGAATCCAGCACTGATCTTCTTTTTCTTTGTCATGTCGTGTACTAATTCAATAGTCAATGCCAATATAGTTATAATTTAACACTTAAACATTTCCCTTCGAAAATATGGTTGTCGCCCTTGGTACTAAATATGTCCAATGGTCTTTAGACTTTACAAAAAAAAAAAAAATATGGTTGTCGCTCGTGGCAAGGGTGATATCTCCCAACCCTTTTTTTAATTTCTTTTTGGGGGTTTCATTTTAAAGTTAATTTTCATGTGGAAAGTCTATTTTCATGATTAAGTGTAATGTTCAATAAAATTTAAAAACCCAAAAGCAAGCCCATATAGATAATTCTTTCACATTCAAACTAATTAGTATTAACTTTCAACAAGATTAACCAACAAAAAGAATTAAAAAAGATCAAGTTAGAACTAAAGGAGATGCCTTCAAGAGGCTGCTGATACACCCTAATGTTGAAAGCTTCATATTTTGTAACCACCTCCAAATTACTCAACTAATGAAGCAAAACCCTAATACCCATAACCAATTTCCCCTAATCTCAACATAACATCTTCTTCCTCACTCTAAAGCCTCTAATTTTGCAAAGCAAATCAAGAATCAAGAGCATATAATAGTACATATGTCACTGCCAATTGATTTTAGCTAATCAGTATGCAACTTAAAACAAGAATCAAAGAAAGTGTCACTTGAAATCGATGAGTAGAATTGGGATTTAAGGCACAGGAGGAGCAGTTCCGAGAAAGAGAGGCAACACAATTGAGGCCACACACATTGTTTAAACGATTTATAAACCCATGTTTGTTTCCTTGTTTGATGCAGGGCAGGGTACTTTTTTTTTTTTTTTGAAAGATAACTTTTATTAACAACCCGACCTGGCTAAAAACAGCACAGAACCGGAACACCCACTAAAACATATACAAAGGACTATAACACCAATCACCCCATACTAAATCAGAAAACCTGGACCTATTTTTGAGCCAAAAATAGCTAAGAGACTTAACCTCCCCAAAGATCTCCTCCCTATTAACATTCACACCCGAGAATATCTTTGCATTCCTTGCTTTCCAAACGCACCAACAAGCCACAATGACCAACCCGTAGATAATCACTTTGGCCTTCTTATCAACCGCAACATTGTTATGCAAATCCATAATGTCGCTGAAAGAGAAAGCGAAAAAGTTGGGAATACTTACCCACGAACACAGCCGGTTCCAAATAAAACATGAAAGCTCGCACCCGGTAAAGAGGTGGTCCATCGATTCCGAAGCTTCGCCACAAAACACGTACTCTTCGGAGTCTAAACTGATGTTTCTCCTAGCAAGTGCTTGCCTTGTAGGAATACGATCTAGGAGAGCTCTCCACATAAAGATATTGCATTTCGAAGGAACCCACTTGCATTTCCTGAACGGCCGAAAAACATCCGACTTCAGCGGCTCAAGAGCAAAAGACTTGAATGAAGCTGTTGAGAAATCGCCTAATGAATTCTGAACCCATTTCCAACCGTCCATAACCGAGGATAGGAAAATCGTAGAAAGTGAGTCCGACAACCCGCGAAGTTCATCAAGCTCAGCAACGGAAGACGGCGAACTTATCCACTGCCAGAAGCGGCTGACCGCAGCCCCCCCCCCCTTCGATAAACGATCGAAAACCCGACAATTTATAACTTTTTCAAGAGCGAAAAGCCGCGGATACTTAAAACATAACGGCTCCTCCCCCAACCAAACATCTATCCAAAAACGAATTCTTTTACCATCCCCCAAGACACCTTTAATAAGATTATTTATTTTCTGACCGTTAACCAATAATTTATCCTCCAATTTCACAATGTTCTTCCACGTCCCTGAAATAGCCGCATTAGAAGGTAAAACGGACCAAGATCTACTATTACCATGGCAAGCCGCAACCACTTTACTCCATAATGAATGATCATCTTTTTTGAACCTCCAAATCCACTTCGATAATAAAGCTTCGTTAACTAATTTAAGTTTGTTAATTCCGAGCCCTCCAAACTTTTTCAGACATGTAACAATATCCCATGCCACCCAATTCATTTTTCTCACCTCCTCCGACCCTCCCCAAAGAAAATTCCTCATAAGAGCTTCCAGTTTATCAATCACTTTAACCGGCGCTTTAAACAAAGAAAAGAAATAAATCGGAAGACTCTCGAGAACCGCTTTGATCAAAGTCACCCGACCACCGATCGAGAGAGAATTTGCTTTCCAAGAAGCCAACCTCCCTTGAAAAATATTCACTATAGGATCCCAGTTATTAACTCGGTTCATGTTTGCACCAAGCGGGATACCCAAATATTTAAAAGGAGCCTCGCCAACTAGAGACCCAACACGAGAAGCCAATTGAGAAAGGACGTCATCCTCCACACCAACCCCAAACAAATGAGACTTAAAAAATTAATTTTAAGACCCGAACATGCATGAAAAACCCTCAAAATGCTGGTGACAACCCTTAAATTTTCCTCTGACCAATCCCCCACAATAAGAGCATCATCCGCATAAAAAAGGTGCGAAACAACCGGACCTCCGTTCGGAAGCTTAATTCCTAAAAGCTTACCCGTATTACAAGCTCTGGCAACGATACAAGATAAACATTCCATGACAATAAGAAAGAGAAAAGGAGAGAACGGATCACCTTGCCGAAGCCCCTTTTGACACTGGAATTCGAAGGTCGGAGAACCGTTAACTAAAACCAAAGATCTAGCAGACACGAGAACCCCTTTAATCCACTTACACCAAATGGGCGGGAAGCCCATTTGGGCCATAGTCTCAAGCAAGAAACCCCAATTAACATTGTCATACGCCTTCTCGAAGTCCAACTTGAAGATAAACGCCTTCTTTTTAACTTTCTTGAGCCAAGACCAAATTTCATTGAGAATTAATGGGCTGTCCAAGATAGACCTATCTCTCAAGAAAGCCGACTGAGAAACTGACACGACCTTCCCGACGACTATTTTTAAGCGATTCGCTAAAATTTTTGAGATAACTTTACTTATAATCCCAAGTAGATTAATCGGTCGGTACTCCTTCAAATCAACCGGGTCCAAAACCTTGGGGATCAGGGTGATGAACGACGTACTACATTGTTTACTAATCTCTCCCGAGGCATAGATATGGTTCAAAATATTTCTAAAATCACCCACGAAAAACCTCCAGAAGTGCTTTAGAAATCTAAAGTTAAATCCCTCTGGCCACGGAGCCTTATCGGCACCACAATCAAAAACAACATCCTTAATTTCTTTGTCCGAAAAAAGACCCGACAGAAACTCGATGTCCACCGACTCGAGCTGCATGAGATCAGGACACGACAAGACAGGGCGTTGAGGAACCTTATCCGAGAAAAGCTTCCGATAAAACCTAAGGACCTCTCTTTTAACTTCCTTCGGTTTGTAGATCCATTCGCCCCCTATGTTGAGACCCGGAATACCGTTGCGTTTTTTCCGGTTATTGATCAACCTATGGAAAAAAGCCGGTTTTCGTCGCCCTCTATCGCCCATCTACAACGAGACTTCTGTCTAAGATCCAAAGCAGCCAAAAATTCCCGAGTCCGAATATTATTCAAGCACTCCTCATTAATCCAACATTCCTCCTCTTCGAGATCCCTTGTTTCAATGATGCCGTCTAATTTCTCCAATTTTCCTTATCCCTCAAATACTCTTCCTTTTCTTTACACTCCGTTTCTTTTCTCCATTTCTTAATGCAAGATCTAAGGTGCTTGAATTTCTTAGACAAAACCACATCAGGAAATCCCCCCTCCGAAACAAACGAACCCAAAGCACTCTCAACCACAGCCTCAAAACCATCTTTAGCTAACCAAGAATTGAAGAACCTAAAAGGTTTCGGACCGAAATTCCTCTGGTTCATCTCAAGAAAAAGCGTGCAATGATCGGAATGCAATCTCGGGAGCGCTCTCAAGCAAGCGTCAGACCAAGCCTCAAAAAAGTTTTTGCACACCAAAATACTATCAATTTTACTAAGTTTATTTGAATTGGGGGCGAGAAAAGTGAACTTACAACCTCTCATACTGTATTCCACCAAGCCTGACTCCTCAATAAAATCGTTGAAATCTTTCGCGACAGCCCTGTTGAAACCAGTTTTTTTCCTGTCCTCCGGAAACCTAATAGCGTTAAAGTCCCAGAGTAAAACCCATTGACTGGAGCCAGAACTTATAACCTCTCGTATACTACTCCAGACCACTTTTTTCTCCGAAATACTATGGGGGGCATAAACGTTGATAACGTTAATTTCCTGATTACTGCCGTTCAGAACGCCACTAAGAATCAGGAAGTGTCTATGTTTAGCGACACTATTGATCCTCAAAACTTTAGGATTCCATAAGCACACCAAACCCCCAGATCTCCCAGTCGCCCCAACAGACTCAGACAAGAAATCCGAATTTCCCCAAAATCTAGACAACAAACTGCTGCTAACCTCCTCCATTTGAGATTCTTGTAATGCCAAAAAATCAATTTTATTGTCCCGACACAAACCACTAACCCACCCAGCCTTGGCCACAGCCCCCATTCCTCTAATGTTAAGAGATAAGAAATTCATTTATTACCCGGTTGAAACCCTTCTTCCCTGATTATCTCCTTGATCAAATTTTTGTGCTGCAGCAGATCCGCACCCACCTCTTTACCTATTTCGACTGTTTCTTTTGCTTCCATACTCACCAGCTCCTCCACCGAAAGGGGAACCCCCGCCATATTAACTTCTGCCCTGACCTGTTCTTCCTGTGAAGGCCCAATTGCGGATGGATGAAGGGAATCAACATCGCTAGCCCTGACATTGAGGTCCAGATGAAACCAGGCATCATCGTTATCTTCAGCGACTGTATTCTCCCCAGGTACAGAACAATCTGGAGTCTGCGGTAAAGGATTCTCCAACCTTTTCCTTTTTCTCCTGCTGGGCTCACCTGGGTCACTAATGAAAAACTTTTGGGCCGCTACCTTTTTAGTCTTTTTAATTTTATGGGGCCGCACACCTTGATTGGACTCAAAAGAAGTCAGATCAATATTAAAAACATTATTCACATTTGACGAAGACGACAACTCTCCACCAGGGCAGGGTAATTGAAAGTCGCATTGATTGAATCCAATTCAATTAATAGATGATGATGAGAAATTGAGCGGTTTGTCGGTGATAATGATTAGAAGAGGTTTTGTGGAAATTAGAATAATTTTAATCAATTTTACAATGCACAAATTTATTTAGAATAACAATTAATTTAGACTCTTCACATGTCACCTTAACATTATAGGTTACAAAGGTGCCGAAATCCCTAAAAAATGCCCCTAAAGTGTCTTAATTTTTTGGACAATGCGCAAGTTTACCCCCTCTAAAATAGCTTGGCTCTCTTGTACATGTTGCTTGAAGATGTGTACACAACGTAAAATTATCATAAGGGTAGAAAACCTAGTTTGCATAATAAGGTAGTATAGATATGTATGTGTATATACGTGTTTATATATGTATGTCACAATATGTGTATATGTATATGTATATATATACTAATTAAAAATAATAATTCGAGCCGAGAGGACCTTTGCTCATGCTTGACTCGTTTACAAACCGAACCGAGTAGAGCGGCTCGTTTACAACCGAGCCTCAAATCGAACGAGCATTTTTTGAGCGAGCGTCGAGCGGTTTGAACGACCCTAGTTCCATACTCAAACCGGTTTTGAACATTGTTGACCTTACCGAATCCATTTTAGCCAAAAGAACAAAATGTGCACATCTACAGTAGGGACGGGTATTGGTAATCCCAGTCATATACTTGTGTAAAAGGGTGTCCTATATCTGAGCCAATACCAGTGATATATAATTTAGTTTGTTAAATAACTTTAAAATTTTGAAGTATATTTCTCTCTTTCTTTTACCATTCTCACTTTTATGTTTATAACAGCTACAGCAAGTTAATATATGACAAATTACATACATATTATCATTACCACAAAATGTTTAAAGTATCTAAAATACGTAAGTTTCACAATGATATAAATCCAAAAGTTTAAATTAACTCGTCATGCATACCAAACATAAATAATATTATCAACTACATATTTAAATAAAATTTTCATTTCTTGTACTAGAATGATATTTTTCTAGATAAAGGGTCAAGAGAAAAATAAATAAAAATCAATTTTTTGGGTATATAATTCGAGCAAATATGTATAAATCGGGTAATCGAGCCGAGTGTCACCTAAATACAGTACCTGTATTCAGAAGACAATTTCAATTCTTGGAACATATGATATTATGTGTAATGTATGATTACAAAAGCATTATTACTAGATAGCAATCTAAATCTTATAGTAAACACAATTTAGCAATTTAGGAGGCTGCATGCACTAAAAATGGATGTCGGCTGATTTCAACCTGTTTTACCAAATAACCTATATAGTAAAATGCCATTTTCGTCCCTAAGGTTTGGCCAGTTTAGCGACTTTCGTTCAAAGTTTATTTTTCTGCATTTGAATCCAAAAGGACTGAAATCTTGCTATTTTCATCTGGCTCATTAGCTCGATCCATTTTTCTCTGTTTAGTCAAGAATATTTCCGTCTTTTTTTGCTAATTTAAAGAGCAATTCGGTCTTTTTCACTTTATGTAAAAAGACTGAATACCCCTGAAAAAGACTGAATTGCCCTTTAAGTTAACAGAAAAAGACTGACATACCCTTAACTTAACGGAGAAATATGGATGTAGTTAAGGAGCCGAATGAAAATGGCAAGATCTCAAACCTTTTGGATTCAGATGCGAAGAAACAAACCTTTGGACTAAAGTCGTAAAAATGGTCAAACCTTAGGGACGAAACTAACATTTTACTCTAACCTATAAAGTACATCATCATCATACACAGTAACATAAAATGCAAACCAAATCGACATATTCAATAAGTAAACAGATTGAAATTTCTACTTCTTGTTAACAATGTATCCAGCTATGTTGACGGAAAAATAAAAGTTGACCAGTAGTCAATGAGGAATAACCTTTTGATAGGAATTACGTGGTGGATTTTTTTTTTTTTTTTTAGTGGGTTTTTTTAAGTTATTGGACACTTGTCACTTTATAAATCCTTCTTACACTTCTTACAATTAGGATTCTTTGTAGTTGATCCTAATCCTTATAATTTATAGTGGACAAATGCAGTATGTTCTTATCATATTGGAATCTTAGCAACCCAATAGAGAGGCCCAGCCCATCAGCCCAACATAATCCAATAGCCCAACACAAAACTAAGTCCGGCCCAACTCTTACTGCTAATTCGACCCGAAAACCATGACAAATAACCGGACCGACCCACCACCATCAGTGGCGAAAGCTTGACTCGAATGACCGGGGGGTCGAAAACGTATATACCAAAAAATTTCTATAGAACCGGGGGTTCGAAAACGTATATACCCAAAAATTTCTATACGAAAACTACATATATAACACTATTAAGCGAAAAGTTCGGGGGGTCGGGCACCCCTCCCCGCCCCTTATATACTTTGCCAATGACCACCGTATGCCATAGTCCGGTCCTCGATCCTCATTTATCTACAAAATCAGTTTTGTCCGGCCCAGGCATGTTCAAAAGTTAAGTCTTTTAAGTAAAAAAATCATGAGTCTATCACAACCGAATTCATGACCACATAACATGGCACCCAATGTCGTGCCTCCTGCGTTCATCAATCATAAAGGTAACATTTTGATCTTCAGTTGTAGATACTCTTAGCACTTGAATCAACTTTTGTATGCATTTTTATATAACACAATAGTGGTATTCAGGGGCGCAGGATAGAAGGGGCCGAGGGGGCGCCCGACCCCCTGAAGTTTTCGCTCAGTAGTGTCTGGTATGTAGTTTTCGTATAGAATTTTTTAGGTATATACGTTTTCGACCCCCTGGTCGGAAATCTCAAGCTTCGCCACTGGTGGTATTTGAATTTTAAACGAGACGCAAATGTCGTCGTCAACTCCCCGCCATGCATGCATAGGTTTTCCACACGTAATTTGGAAAAAAGACAACTTTGAGTTGGCAATGCCCCCAAGCAACGAAATGACATTTACTATCATTAATTCTTTCACTATCTTATTAATTTGTTCAGTTTTATTAATCCGAAAATTAGTTTATGTCATGTGAATGTGATGGATTATCTTAACTATTGTAAATTGTAAATAACTATTAAATTTAGAGGCCGGTCCAAAATTCTTTTTCAGAATTTTTTGAGTGTAATTTTAATTTAAAAAATATATAATTTGTTTTTAGATTCAGGTAGGATCAAGTCACATTATAAAAATATAAAACCAATTTTTTCGGCACAAAAAAATTCAAACCCAAGTGGCAAAGCTAAAAAACTAAAATGAACCCATCGTGAAAATCGGGAAAACTGAAAAATAAAGTTGAACGGTTTTTAAAAACCGAAAAAACGACTTTTCGATTTTTGGTTCGGTTTGATCCCAAAATCGATCCATCCAATCCCCTATAACATGTGGCAGTAAAAGTCACTGATGATCGTTGATTTATAGTTTTTAATTGAAAAGTCAACATGTTGGTGAGGGGCGGTTAATTGAAAGCGCTCTTCACTTTTTTATCAGTTTAGAGGCTGTTTGGTAATTCCTGAATGGTTAAGTGCTGAATCAGTAAGAGAACTGAACTATTAAGTGCTGAATGCCTGAACCATTAAGAGCCAATATAATGCTTAACCGTTCAGAGGCAAATGTCTGACCAATTCAGATTATAGGTCTTAATCATTCAGACTCTGTATAATGCTTGACCATTCAGAGGCAAATGTCTGAACCATTCAGACATCTGCTCGCGAAACAAACAGTCTGAACCATTAAGTGCTGAACCAGTAAGAGATCTGAACCATTAAGAACCCCATTAAGAGATAAACAAATAGCCGCTTAGTGTTTTTTATTTGTTAAAAATGGGTGGGCTACATGGTGTTTGAACGTAATTGTTTAAAATGATTATGGTGTATTTGGGTTTTAGTTGTTAATGGGTTTATTGGAGGGTTCAAAGAAGAGATTTTTTTGTAAGAATAAAAATAAAATAAAATTTAAACCTATAGAAATGATTTATTTAATATGTGTATTAAATGTTTGTGTAATGGTTATATAAGTAAATTTATAATTTAATTAATTTATTGTACTTCTCTAAATTAACTAACTAGCTAAATTTGTAACTCATTTTTAAAAGATACTCTTTTATGGAGGTCGGTGTCAAAGTTCGTTAAGGGTTACTAGAGATTAAATCACATATATACTAAAAAATAAAATAAAATAAATTCTTGAGGTGCACTCAAAACATAGGTACGCCCCTGTTTAAATTATCATTTAGTTTAGGGTGTCAAACGTGTTGTTTTGTGCTGGCGGGTTGAGTTTTCATCCCAAATATACCCCTTTTATTTATTTGTGTAAAAAAATGAACTCTAACCCACACTCACTTAAAATAGGGTAATCTGAATATGATATGGTTTAACACATTTATTTAAACGTACGTATCAAACGGGTTAACGGGTATTAATCAAGTTTCAAACATTTTAATCAGGGTAATGAGTTATAAAAAATTAGTTAAGTGGGTCATAAATGGGTTAATTGGCCCAACTAGTTAACCAAACAAGTTGGTAGATAGACTTGTTTTATATACAAGTTAAACATGTCAACTCAAACACAACCAATTTAATCAAACATATCACCCTAAACATGAACCGTTTATTAACCACGGTTGATATGTATGACAACCTTAGTTTTGTTTCAATGTCTTAGTCGAAAATTACCACCCTAAGAAATCTTTCATAAGTAGTTTGCAAGTAATGTAAAACGTAACCTATAAACTAGAGATTGATTGCATGACACTTATTACCCAAATTTAACTATTTTTTTTCCTATAACTTTTCTCACTGTTGTTCCTTTTAGAGTTTAATAATATAATAATTGTTGATGTTAAAAGTTAGAAAATTTGTTTTCGTTTAACATCATAGTTGATGATGCGTTTTTATTTAAGATACTTGAGAAATAATTTCTCTGAAACACATAGAAAATTTTATTTTTTTAATGTGTTTAAAATATAGCCCACTAAAGTCAAGCGATCTGTCACGGGTGTTCCTATGGATCTGCTTAATCGGGTTGAAACTACATAGTTTAAATATCCCACCACTTGTGGTCTAGTGGTAGGAGACTTAGGTTTTCCAATAAAGACTCAAGTTCAATTCCTACTTGTGTTATATTGGGGTGTGTTGATGCAACAAATAATAGACCAAGGATAGTAGCGAGGATGGTTAGGCAAAAGGGTTAAAGGGTTTAACCTTGCCTAACGCAGGTCGTGGGGTCCCCCCACGTTTGCAAGACGTGGAAGGAGGTTCACTAGTTTATTTTGTTGTTTGCTAATGATCCTTCTCTGAAGTGTGTTCAGATTCGGATGAAGGAGCAAATAGAATATGTGTGTGTTGGATGTGAAAGGAAGTAACTTGCATGAAGCAAGTACCCGATGTGAATGACCAGAGTTTTAAGGAAACAGGTCTGGTCCGGAATGTCCCAACTCAGTAAATGAAGTGTCAATTATTTAGGAGAAGACATCTCCCAAAGAGGCATTCATTTGACTAGTGACCTTGCTTGCAGCAAGGGGCTTGCCCTTTCGGGGGTTGAAGCCTTTTGACCACTGGATAATAGCGTGTGCTCTGCAGACCTGCGTTGCTTTTGCGGCTGTGGGTTGGTGAAGCAATCCCTAGATGTGACTGGCTACTGTTTCCGCATTGCTTTTCCCCACCTCACAGCTTTTTAACCTTTGAACCATTTAACCTTTCAGTCGTTTATGTACTTAAGTCATTTTATTTGGTCTTGAGCTACCCCCGTCATCAGCCCCCCAAGTCAGAGGTTTTTGTGGAAGGAGCTCAAAGACGTCTGACTTTTGTACATGTATTTTATTGCCTGAAGGTTTCAAGGGTTCGATGCTTGAAGGCTTGAAAGGTTGTAGGCAGTTAATTTTTGAATTTTAAATAACTGACAATCGATTTGATTGATGTGTGGCAGTTTAGAGGGTGGCGGTTTTTGCAGTAGTTACTGTTTGCAATTATTACCCCTATTTAGGTTATTTTCTTTTTATATTTACATTTGTTCCTTCATTTTCTACATATTTCCATCAAGTTCCTTCCTGCGATTTCTTTCCTCTTCTCCAAGGTTAGTTTCAGTTTCCTTTGCATTTTCCTTACATTCTTCGTATATTTCGAAAATGGGTGCTCGTAAGGATTTAGCAAAATCCTTTTCCCGATTAACACAAGAAGAGGTAGACTTATTTTGTGTGGAATATGGTATTGATAAAAAGTTTAAACCCATTGCTCCTGCTTGTGATGTTCCTGTTGATAAACCGACTCTTGGTTCGATTGCTCTTTATTGTCGCCACTTTGAGTTTTCGAATCTTCGCTATCCCTTCTCTCTCTTTGTTTTGAATCTGCTAGAGTATTATCGGATTTCCTTTGGGCAAGTTCATCCGAAGGGCATGGCTAGAGTTTTACATTTTGAGGTTTTGTGCCGTGCCCTCGGATATGATCCTTCATTGTTGCTTTTTCGCCGTTTTTTTCGTTTGGCCAAAAATGGCGATTGGTTCACCTTTGAAACATCCAAGGTCGATTCTTGCCTTATTTCGTCTATGGTTACAACACTTGGGACTTGGAAGGATCGTTTTTTCTGGGTTTCCGATACTATTGTTCCATTCAAGATGGTGTGGAGGCACCCAGATGCCGTTCTCAATGATCCGGAGCCCTCTGAATCTGAGTTGAATGATGCTTTTCTCAAAGCCATCCGGGAGTGCCCTTCGAGGGTTCGTCCCTTTCCTGAACATTTACTAGTTCTTTTAGGGGTTAGTAAAATCTGGGGAAATGCCGATCGGGATCCGGTTCTAATGAGAGGTGGCATGGGTATGCATTTTCCTTTTTTTCCCTCTTTGCTTTTTCTTAACTTATGCCTTATGTGTTTTTGTTTTGTTATTTGCAGTCATGTCTGCTCTGGATTTCATTAAGAGTGACGACACCTCTGATGTTGTGTTTGGGGATGCTCCATCTGTTCCTGGTGAAAATGTTGTAGTTAGAACTGCTGAGCAAAGGTTCGAGGGTTCCGGTTATATTAGTACTTCCAATGTCAAAGGGTTTTCTAAGCCTAGTGCTCCCAAGTCCTCAACCCGTCGATCTACCCGCCGTTTGTTGAAGGCTGCTCCTCAATCCACTTCTACTGAACTAGTGGATTTGAGTGATGATATTGAAGCTTCTGAAGATCAAGGTGTTGAGGCAGGTGTTGAAAAGGAGAAGGGATTGGTTGTTCATGGCAAGAAGGCTTCGAGCAAAAAGGTTGTTGTGACCCCTGTTCAGGGTTCTTTAAGCAGGGATGTTGAAGGGTTGGATCCCGAAGAGGTTTATGTGCCTGGTTGGTCGGTGAAAAATGATGACAGCTTTAAGGATGCTGCTGTTTGTGAAGATGCTCTGAGTCATCTTGCTCCTCCTTCGGTTCATAATACTATTGCTGGGATGGATGATGACTTAATGTTATCCCGTATGATTTTGAGCACCAGTAACCTTGCTTCTATGCTTCCTCAAGGGATTGCTCGTTTTCGTAAGAGGATGCAGGAATATGAAGAATTTTCTAAGAAAAAGGATAAAATGAAATCCTCCATGGCTGCGATGAAAAAGGAGATAGCTGGTTTTGCTGAGAAGGAAGAGGCGTGGGACAAAAAGGTTAGTGAGCTTACTAGGGTGCATGAGATTGAGATGAGTAACTTGAAGAAAAGCTTTGAGGCTGATCGATTGAAGCTTAAAGCTGATAGGGAAGCCTTATTTGTTCAGCAGCGGGTTTTTGATGAGGAAAAGGAGGGGTTGAAGGCTTCGGTTGCTCGATCCACCTTTGATAATCAGTGGTTAATTGAGCAGGGTTTTCATCAGGTTGTTACTTACCTTCTTCATTCCAAGGAGTTTAACTCTGCCCTTGGTGAAGTTTATACTAAGTTGCTCAACCTGGGGAAACACCAAGGCCACATCGCTGGTTATAAGCTTCATGAATCCGGCCAACCTTTGGAGAAGTCTCCTTTGTTTCGTCCCGAGGCTTCCGATGTTTTCAAAGGCTCCGTTGAGCAGATGGAGAAGTTGACCTACCCTTACATTCATCAAGTTTCTGCTTGTTTTGGTAAGCCTCTTGCTGTGTTGCAGGACTTGAAGCCGGAAGGCCTTAATGAAAAGGTCTGTGCTGAAATATTGGGTTCCCTTTCAAGGAAAAGGTCCTACTCGGGTGATAGTGATGACACTTTTTCAGCAGAACAAGGTGTTCCAAAGGATGCAAGCTTGGAGGCTTCAGCGGTAGGCGGTGATGGGGATGCAAAGACTAAGAAGTCTAAAAAAGCAAAGAGGGTGAAGGGTGAAGGTTCCGGGGTTTCTAAGTCCTCTGCTGATGTTTGATTCGTAGCTTTCTTAGCACCCAAAAACAATTCGTGGTTTGTAATGTTAACTTGAACAATATTATGTTTCCAGGAACCCTTAAGGTTCCTGTTAGTTGTGTTTTAGGCCTGTATGGCCGTTTGAACAATAGCTAAACTTGCAAGTCACTAGGACTTGCCTTAACTCTTGTTTGAAAGTCTTTCAAGGCTTTCTTTGATATGGTATGATGTTTAACTATTTTCTTTGTGTTATGTTTTTATACTTATGCCTGTTTTGTTAAGGCAGTTTGGTTGGCTTTAACCCTTCAAACCTTTTGGCTACCCGTAGGTAGGTTGAAGCCTTCGGGGTTTCGAGTTGTCACGTAGGTGGCTTGAAGCCTTGACGGCTCTTTATGACTTGATATGGTTTGTATTTTTTGTAAATTTTATTTTCTTTTGCTTGTATCCTTCCTTAGATAATTTCCGTCTTCTTGTAACTTTGTCTTTGTCGAGTTTGTGTTGCCTTTATGTTTTTTACACCTTAAAGGGTTCAGTGCTGCAGACACTTAGCCTTGGTGTTTTTAACAAGAAGACATAGCACCTATCATTTTTATCATTTCTTTGTTATTTATTTGACTTCATAAGCCTGTTTGTTGGTTATATTTCTAAGGCTTAAGGAACATTTGGTGTAGGTTGTTCAGACCAGTCTTTGAGACAATTTTGCTTCGACTTAATAAGTCTCATGGAGTTGTATTGATTTAGGAACTCACCCCTTATATAGGTTCGTTCAACCCTTGAACCTATTGAGCGATGTGGCCAGGGAGCTCATCCCCTTACATGGCCCTTGCCATGGAGTTTCTTTGCTAGGTTCTCAACCTGATCTTAGGATAGAAAGACAAGTTTGATAAAACAACTTCATTCATTCAAGCAATACTTGCTCTTTTCAAAAGGTATTCATAGTGTTGTTCGAAATACATTTTGATACAAACCAAACTTTCCTGTCTAAACATAGAACCTTCTCAGGGTTTTGCCATTCCAATGCCTTGGAAGCCTTTTGCCTTTTGAATCTGCTAGCTTGTAGGATCCCCCCTTGTGAGCTTCGAGGATGGTATATGGACCCTCCCATTTCGGGCCAAGCTTTTCTTGATTTTCTTTTTTGCTAGCTTTATTGTTTCTGAGGACCAGGTCCCCTGGCTTGAAACGTTCGTTCTTAACTTTCTTGTTATAGTAGGCTTCCATTCGTTGTTTGTATTTGGCTTCTTGAATTGCGGCTTGATCTCGGGCTTCCTCTAGGAGTTGTAAATTCAACATGGTCTCTTTTTGGTTTGTTTCGGGATCCATGTTGACAATTCGTTGGGTTACAACTCCTATTTCAGCGGGGATTACAACCTCGGATCCAAATACCAAGCTATAAGGTGTTTTCTTGTGGCTTGTTTTTTCGGTTGTTCTAATTGCCCATAGAACACTAGGCAATTCTTCAAGCCAGTTGCTTTCGTATCTTCCCAATCTTGTCTTGATACCTTCCACTATGCTTCGATTTGCCCTTTCAACCTGGCCGTTTGATTGCGGGTAAGCCACTGAGCTGAAAACCTGGTTGATTCTGTACTCTTTGCACCAAACGCTGAAAGGCTTCTCAGCAAATTGCTTCCCATTGTCGGTGACAATTACTCCCGGCAATCCATAACGGCAAATAATGTTTTCCCAAACAAAGTCGATGACCTGTTTGCCTGTGATCTTTGCGAGTGGTTTAACGTCGGGACACTTGGTGAAATAATCTATTGCCACTAGCACGAATTTTACTCCTCCTTTGCTTGGGGGAATGGTCCAACAATGTCCATTCCCCATTTATGGAATGGCCATGCCGAGGTTATTGGGACAAGGTCATGCTTGGGATTTTTTGAGATCGGTGCATGAATCTGGCAAGCATCACATTTCTTCAATTGTTCAGTGGTATCACGATGCATTGAGGGCAAGAAATATCCAAGGTTCATGAGTTTTGCAACCACCGACCTAGCTCCAAAATGAGCTCCGCATATGCCTTCATGAATCTCTTTGATCAAATACTTACTTTGCTCGGGACCAACACATCTTAGCAAGGGGGCAAGGTAACCCTTTTTGTAAAGGGTTTCTCCTTGTAGTACATATTGCCTTGCCTTGATTTTAACCCTTTCAGCTTCTACTTGATCATTGGGTAGTTCACCATTTTTAAGGAACTTTTTGATGGGAGTCATCCAGTTTGGATCTTCCTCGGTGACTACGTCTTGAACTTCCAATTCATCAATCGATGGAGCCTTCAGCACTTCTACCAACACCTTCTTGGTGAGGTGGGCAAAAGTGAGAGATGCTAGCTTGCTTAAGGCATCAGCCTTTTTGTTTTGGGATCTGGGAATTTGTTTGATGCGGCATGCTTGGAAGGTATTCGTCAACTCCTTGGATTTTTCCTTGTATATTCTCATGTTGGGTTCTTTGGAACATATCTATCGTTTACTTGGCTTGAGACCAGTAATGAATCTGTGAACACTTCAAGCTTTTGGACCTTCATCTCTTTGGCCAGCCTTAAACCGGCGATCAGTGCCTCGTATTCATCCTCGTTATTGGTGGTCTGAAAATCAAAACGGAGAGCATATGTAAATTCCAACCCTTCTGGGTTGATCAAAATTAGCCCAGCCCCTGACCCTTCAACACTTGAAGCTCCGTCGGTAAAAAGCTTCCAGGCTTCAGGGTTGGAAGGTTCAGTGGTGGTAGTGTTCACTTCAGTGATTATTTGGTTCGGGACTTCCACGATGAAATCAGCCAAGACTTGGGCTTTGATAGCTTTTCGTGGGACGTAGGTGATGTTGTGTTCACCTAGTTCCACTGCCCATTTTGCCAACCTTCCCGAATTCTCTGGTTTTTCAAGCACATTCTTAATAGGTTGGTCAGTGACCACTTGTATAGGATGTGCTTGGAAATACCTTCGAAGCCTTCTAGCTGTTTGAACTAGGGCTAGGGCAAGCTTTTCAAGGGGAGGATATTTGGTCTTAGCCAATTTTAAAGTTTTGCTGAAGAAATAAATGGGTACCTGAGCTGTGTCCCGTTCGATGGTGAGGACTGCACTTATGGCCTCTTCAGCAATTGATAGATAGACTGAAATTAATTCCCCCGTTTCAGGAGCTGCAATGTCTGGCAGGGAAGCAAGACGTTGTTTCATCTGGTTGAAGGCTTCTTCAGCCTCATCAGTCCACTTGAAATCCTTCTTATCGGAACAATTTTTGAGTGTTTTGTAGAAGGGTAGAGACCTTTCAGCCAACTTGGAGGTGAAACGCTTTAAGGCTGCAAGCTTCCCGTTTAAGCTTTCCACCTCCTTTTTGGTTTTTGGTGGTTTGGTTTCGAGGACAGCTTTTACTTTGTTCGGGTTAGCCTTGATGCTTTGCTTCCCAACAATGTGACCCATGAATTTTCCTTCTTCAAATCCAAATGAGCATTTTTCAGGGTTAAGCTTCATGTTAACCTTTCTGAGATTCTTGAAAGTTTCTTGAATGTCGTCAAGCATTTGATACTCCATCTTGCTTTTAATCACCAAGTCATCGACGTAAGCCTCCATTTTTTTACCAATTTGGCTTGCAAAGGCTTTGTCTACTAGACGTTGGAAGGTTGCTCCTGCGTTCTTGAGTCCAAAAGGCATCTTCTTGTAGCAGAAGATTCTTTTATCAGTGTGGAACGCTGTCTTCTCTTCGTCTTCTTCTTTAATGAGTATTTGATGATACCGTTTGTAAGCATCAAGAAAGCATTTGAAAGGGTAACCGGTGTGCGATTCGACCTTGAGATCGATTTCCGGTAGTGGATAGCAGTCCTTAGGACAAGCCTTGTTGAGATCCTTGAAGTCTATGCACATCCTCCAAGAGTTGTCTGGTTTCTTTACCATAACCGGGTTTGCAACCCATGATTGGTACTTGACTTCCCGGAGAATGTCGGCTGATACGAGTTTCTCGACCTCTTGGCAAGTAGCCAGGCTTTTCTCGGGTGCTAAGCTTCTTTTCTTTTAAACCACGGGCTTAACATCGGGTGGTATTCTTAACTCATGTTCAGCAATGTTTCGGGGGATCCCTGTCATGTCCTCTGGACACCAAGCGAAGACATCGTTGTAATGTGTTAACAACTTTTCAAGATAAGAGAATGTTTCCCGTGAAAGGCTTGGATTGACCCTTATTCTCTATTCAGGGTACTTAGGATTTATGATTAGCCTTTGCTTGTCTTCTTCACTTCTGAAACTTTCACCTTCAACCAGGTAGGCTTCTTGAGAGGGTTGAAGGGTTGCTATCCCCCTCTCGGTTGGGAATTTGACTGTGCCATGTCCAACTGACACGGCCATGTAGAATGCACACTGTCCTGGTCTTCCTATGATCACATCATAGTTTGAAGGTATGTTGATAACCACAAAGGTGAGTGGTTGGATTCTTTCCTTCTGACCTTCGCTGAAACGAACATTAAGTGTCAGTTGCCCTAAAGGCTTGAGGGGGATATCGGCAATACCTTTTATGGAAGTTCCAGAGGGTTGAAGCCTTGAACGTTCTTCATTACTCAAACGGTTGAAGAATTTCTCGAACATGATTTCAGTGGCCGCCCCAGTGTCTATGTATGCCCTATATGTTTTCAACGTTCCCACAGTAGCTTCTACCACAAGAGGGCTTGAAAGAGGATCTTTTTCTGTTGGGGGAAAGCAAACACACTAAAGCTCCCAAGCTTCCAACCGTTGTCTTTTGTGAGGAACCCTTCCATCAAAGTCCACCATATTAACTTCCTTACCCTTTCCTTCAGCCATTTTGTCCCGAACCCCTTTTACCAAATGAGCGAGTTCTCCGGACTTAACAGCCTCTTCAATTCTTTTCTTGAGCTGGAAGCAATCATTGGTGTGGTGACCCTTTTCTTCATGGAACTCACAATATTGTTGGAGTTCTCATTTTTCCTGCTTTTGGGGAGAGGCCTAGGAGGCCTAAAGTTCTGCTTGACTTCTTCCGTGGCAAGGATTTCTTGAGGAGTCTTTGTGAGGGGTGTGAAACTCATGCCTTTCTCCCTGGTTGGAGGGTTCTGACCTTCAGACCTTCGATGGTCTTAACCCTTCTGTCGTCTGTCGTAGGAGTTATAGGTCCCTCTTTTTCTGGCTGGGCTGTCGCTTCGCCAACTAGACCCTCTTTTCCTTTGCTCTTTAATATCAACTGCCTCATCTCCCCAGATATGGGCTTCTGCCCTTTCGAGAGCTTCTTCCAAGGTCTTGGGCAGGGATTTGTTGAAATCTCTTGTGAGATATTTCGAGGTGATAGCGTTCATGAAACCAGCTACCCTCATTTTTTCATCTGCCCCTACATAGGTCAGACCTTCCTTCTTGTATCGTTCAATAAACTCGCGAAGACTTTCATTGTCACGTTGTTTTATTTGAAAAATCACTGTCGCATCTTTGACATATCGCCTTTGTTGGGAGAAGTTGGCCAGAAAACCCTTGCTAAGATCATCGAAGCTTCGAATGCTTCGAGCAGGTAAATCATTGAACCAGATTCTGGCCGATCCGACAAGAGTTTGCATGAACATTAGACAACATTCCGCATTTGACCATTTCTCAATCCTTGTTGCACCGATGAAGATTTGAAGATGGTCCTCTGGGTCCTCAGACCCATCGTACGTTCTGATGTGGGACGGCATCTTGATCTTCGTTTGAAAATCATAATCGGCTATTTGTTGTGAAAAGCATGAAAGGTTACTTGGCTTATAGGATTTGGCCAAATCTTCTTCAACCCCTACTCCCGTGTTATTGCCATTGTCGTTGTTTCCTTGAGTGGCCAGTACTTGATTGATAAAGTGCTGCCATGGGAAGTTGGCCATCATCTGGGTCATCATCTGGGGCATGGGGTTGAAGCCTTGAAGGCTTCCAGGTGCAACTGAATAGTTAACTCCAAAGGGGGTGCTCATAGCAGCGCTTCGTGCCAGGGGGAGCACGGATAGGGCTTGCTCCCATGAAGTTGTTGTAGAAGCTAGAAGGCTTGTCACTGGGGATTGCAGGAGCTGATCTAGGGTCAGCTCATGGCCCAGAGGAGCACCACTCATAATTGGTTGAGATGAAAAGAGAGGATGTATTGTAGGGTTTGCCATTGTAGACAAATATGGAATAGGGTTTGGAGGATTACTAGGACCTAGGGATGGCAAAAAAGCCCAAGCCCGACGGGTATACCCGAAACCCGAAACATACGGGCCGGGTATACCCGAAGCTCGATGGGTATGAGCCGGGTATGGGCTTAAAAATGGAAAAAATTTGGGTACGGGTATGGGATTTAGTGATACCCGCCCGATACCCGGCCCATTTACCCGAATAATACCCGAAATAATCATATTATATTCATGTGTAGTTGATATTATTCGATATAAAAACTTCCTTTAAAATGCTAAAGGAAGTGTTATATTGGAGCTTGACCATTATCTTGAAGAGAAAGTTTGTCCGCCGAACGTAGATCTTGATATACTAACTTGGTGGAAAGCATATGGTATGAAGTATCCGATACTACAAAAGATAGGTCGAGATGTCTTAGCAATACCTATAACAACAGTTGCCTCAGAGTCCTCTTTTAGCACAAGTGGTAGATTGGTAAGTCCGCATCGTAGCCGCCTTCATCCAAGTACACTAGAAGCATTGATGTGTGCTCAAAGTTGGTTGTTAAATGAAATTAGAGGTAATTTCATTTGATTATGTTTATAGAAATGATTATTTTTATATTTATTGTGTTGCTTTTTTTATACACACAACTTTTTTTATACACACAGCAACCTGTTCAAAAGAAACCGATGAAGCATATTGTCAAACAATTGAATATGACTATGATGATGGTGACGAGGTAAATATATCTTCCAAGTTTAAGATTTTATTACATTTATGCTACCTTAGTGATGAGTTATTTAATAGTGCATTTTTCTCTTATTAAGAGGTTTCAAGGGATGAGTAATGAAATGCTACTTTAGCTTCACTTTTGGAAAGCAAGCATTTGGCAGCACTTAAAATAGCTATCACAAGTGAACTTACCTTTTTGACTACATATGGGATATGGCTATCACAAGTGAACTTATCTTTTTGAATACATATTTAGAGCATGTATATTCGAAATGGAAATATTTAATCGTTTTGATTTAGTTTGGTATATGTGGTATGATTATGATATGGAAGTATTTAATCATATTTTCATTTGTTATAGTTATTAAAATTGTAAACTATATAAACATCAAAGTAAAAAGTGCACATTTGTCCCAACGGGTATTTTTAAGAAATTAGCAGGTATACCCGACACCCGCGGGTATTCCCGATACCCGACGGGTAATTACCCGACAAATACCCGACGGGTAACGGGCCGGGTATGGGACAAAGAATTACAACCGGGTACGGGCCTGGGATTACCAATACCCGGCCCAACACCGGCCCATTGCCATTCCTACTGGGACCAGCCTCATTCCTGGTTGTAAAAGGTGGAATGGGAGGACCGGGCGACAGCGTTGGTTCAGGCTCATCATAGTCTAGACGAATCCTTACTCCCTTATCCCTTTCTTTGTTCACATATTGGTTGAGGAGAGACCTCAACTCAAGGAAATTGTTGGCAACACCCTCGAGGGTGAGTTCGATACGCGTTGGAGTGTCAGGGACGCCAACATTAGGGGAAGGAACTCCGGATCTGGAAGGTGTCGGAGTGTTAAAGGTAAGAAACTCGGGTGTGCTCCCCGGAGTTGAGAAAGAGGTTGGTATAGCCACATGAGCTTGGCTGCTACCCGGGGTTGAAGTGTTTGGGACCTGATTTACTTCACCCGGGGATCCACTTTCAGACATGGTGATTTCAGGAGAAAAGAGCTACACTACTAGGTCTTTTTGAGGAGAAATAGCGGCGTAGCCCCACGGTGGGCGCCAACTTGTTGAAGGAACAAATAACAGACCAAGGATAGTAGCGAGGATGGTTAGGCAAAAGGGTTAAAGGGTTTAACCTTGCCTAACGCAGGTTGTGGGGTCCCCCCATGTTTGCAAGACGTGGAAGGAGGTTCACTAGTTTATTTTTGTTGTTTGCTAATGATCCTTCTCTGAAGTGTGTTCAGATTCGGATGAAGGAGCAAATAGAATATGTGTGTGTTGGATGTGAAAGGAAGTAACTTGCATGAAGCAAGTACCCAATGTGAATGACCAGAGTTTTAAGGAAACAGGTCTGGTCCGGAATGTCCCAACTCAGTAAATGAAATGTCAATTATTTAGGAGAAGACATCTCCCAAAGAGGCATTCATTTGACTAGTGACCTTGCTTGCAACGAGGGGCTTGCCCTTTCGAGGGTTGAAGCCTTTTGACCCCTGGATAATAGCGTGTGCGCTGCAGACCTGCGTTGCTTTTGCGGCTGTGGGTTGGTAAAGCAATCCCTAGATGTGACTGGCTACTGTTTCCGCATTGCTTTTCCCCACCTCACAGCTTTTTAACCTTTGAACCATTTAACCTTTCGGTCGTTTATGTACTTAAGTCATTTTATTTGGTCTTGAGCTACCCCCGTCATCAGGGTAGATACTGTTCAATGATTGTGACAAACCCACCGAGGGGGGTTCGATCCTGAGCCGCACCCCGGTTTTCATCCGACTGTTACTTCAGCGAGGCATCTCGTGTGGAGGCAGTGCGGTTTTCGGGGGAACGCCGTGACCAAGTCTGACCACCCAAGCACGGGCCCGGTTAAGACAACGTAGTCTGGGCAGATATTGGTTAGGGCCGCCGTTTAGGTGGTGTGACATTGGACCAATCAAAAGAAAGTCATCGTTAAAAAAAATATAGTTTAAATATATTGATAAAATATATTGCACCAAAACATACATCAATAAAGGTAAGGATCACTTGTTCATGTTTGCAATATTGATCAATAGCAAACGTTAACATAAAAATATCAATAAGAAGACTTAATTTTAGTTCCAGTTATTCACGCTTTACATAACGATCCTCACCTTTACTTGTGTTTAGAGTTTTAGGGGCACCAAAATTTACTCGATGTACCACAAAATTGCTGAGCACAATACTTATAAACCGATAGAACATTATTACCCTTAATGTAACACCCCAACCCGAAAGGGCTGACGTGTCACAATAACGGTAACATAAACAAAAGTCATAATTCCATTTATTTATTTGATAAGGATACTACCACACGACTATTAAAATTAAGATTAATATACAAGCGGAGATATTCGTCTTAATTAACTAACATCTTCAGATTTATTCCTAGGCTTTATTCTTCTCTCTTTTCCCCTCCCAAAGTAACCTGTGGACCTGTATATACAAAAAAGTGTACGGAATGAGCCGAATGCTCAGTACGGAATTTTAGGCTCAAATAACAAATAAGGCTTTATATGAAATCTTATCCGGATGGAACTTTATGCGAAAATGATACGATGCAAGAACATAATTTCATAATCATATCTTACGGATGTACCCATGAGCAAACTTAAAACGTGACAATACACAGGTAGCTACTCCTGCATAATTATCACAAAAGATGGCGAATTGGCATACCCGTTATCCACCTCCTTATACTTAAATTCTAGGATCGATCCATACGCCTCCTAATAGCCTTATGTACCACACTTGTACTTAAGAGACGACGTGAACTGATCTCTCCGTCACGGATGGAGCACATGATGTTGATGCCACAACAACATGCTCGTGGGACACTCCACGAGAAGTGATGTGTGTTGGTGTGTATATAATTTATATGTATAATTAAGCCCTTTTTACACCTTTAGCCAAGTTTTAAATTTATAAAAACACGATATTCACTAACACTAAACACACATATGGGCAAGTGCACCCATCGTGGACGTAGTATAGTGTTGGTAAGATACCGAGGTCGTCCAAGGACACAAGAGCTTTTAATACCGGTTTATCCTCAACGTCTAATTAAATCAAAAAGTGAGAAAAATGTTTTTAGACTAAGAAAATAAAAACTAACTAAATGCTGAAAAATAAAATAAAAATAAAAACAGATAGACAAGATGAATCACTTGGATCCGACTCGTGTATTAGTATAACCTTTGATTATTTTCGCACTTTTGCACTTGTTTAAGAGATTATCTTAGTTATTGTAGTAGGCCCCTCTTTTGAAGGCGACGTTACCCTCAACCCAGTACTTTGAGTCAGCAAGGATACAATCCTAAAGGGTTGGATTATTGGAAGATAATGAATTAAGTTTTTAATGCAAATTATGGTAGGCCCCGCTTTTGGCGGTGACGTTACCCTCGGCTAAGTAGTCTGAGTCAGCAGGGATACAGTCCTAAATAGCCGGGTTATATTATTAATAGTAGTTAACTTATGAGGGGGTCAAAGAGTTTGGATCCCCGCCATCCAATACCTATGGGCATTGAAGGAGATCCTACTAAATTTGACCCAGGTCCCTTGCAGGACCTCTAAACGCTGAACAAGGGCAAGACCCTTACCAAACCATTCCCTTAACCCCCGACCAGGTAGCCAACATACCTCCATATAGACCGTGGAGATATGAATGGTGAAAATCTTTTATTTTATATAGACAGTAAAATAATGCCAAGACACCACGGACAAACGATAAGGAAAGATCACCTTCAACATAAGCAACTAGTTATTAAAGTCATTAATACAAAACCAAATAAAAAGTGCAAAAGATTAAAAATAAAAAGTATTATACTAAACACTTGTCTTCACCAAGTGATGTAAGAGACTTAGGCAAACATGGCCTTGATTGTCAAGAACTCTTAAGATCAATCTTGGATCCCGAGACGACTAACACACTCTACGATGGACAATGGATGATGGTGGTGGATGATGGTGTTATGGTGGTGGTGGGTGGTGGATGAAGTGTGAGAGAGGTGGTGTGCCAAGGGATGAGATGGAATGAAACCAAGCACCCCTATTTATAGGCTGAACAGTAGGCTGGGCACGGCCCCGTGTCCGCTGGACACGCCCCCGTGCCCGTCTGACACTCTCTCTCCTCATTAATTTTAATTCGCAATTACAATTAATGCGCCTGTTGTACTTTCACCACGCCCCCGTGCTCACTGGACACGGCCCCGTGGTGGGCAATGGAAGCTTCTACCAGTTTGTCTTTTATGCTGCTTCTTGGGCACGGCCCCGTGCTGGCTGAGCACGGGGCGTGTTCAGGCTTCTGTTTTCTCTTCTTTGCTTTGGAGGATGCCGTTGAGGGTCCGGGCAGTTTACTTTTATTCCTTTCCTTGTATTTATGCTAGAATTAGTTGTCTTTTTGCTTCTTTTCTGAATTTGAGCTCATTTCATCCTGAAAATACAAAAGGAAGACAAAAACACTCTTTTTCCAACATTAGTACTTAAAAAGGGTTAGTTTTATGCCTTAATTGATGTGATTTATATGTTGCATTTTACACACATCAAATACCCCCACACTTGAATTTTTGCTTGTCCTCAAGCAAAACTCTTTAAAATGTGGCTTACACTCCCAAATGGAATAGGTAGAAGAGAAAGTTTTTGGCTTGTCATAGAGTGTCGGGAATCCAAGATCTTTTTAGGTTTTATTTTTATTTATTCACAATTCTATTCGTTATGATTTATTGAGAACGTCTCATAGGATAAATTACTTATTTGGGCATAACATGCCTTTTTTAAAATTCTATTTATATACAAGTTCACATACCTCACGGGATAAATCACTCAACACTCGGCCGTAGGTGTATTTTTAGTGAATCACTCGAGAGCGGCATGGAACTCACACCTTCCATAGGCTTGCCAAGCAATCAATCCTCCTCCTTTTTAACTTTTTACCTTTGTAAATATCAAGAGGACTTTTTGGGTGAAGGGTTAGGCTTGGGCTAAAGGTGGGTGGTTAGGTTAGTGGTTAGTAAAAGGGCGAAAAGCGTTGGTTTTCGAAAAAAAAAATTTTAGTGACTTTTTATTTTGAAGTATTCCTCCAAACAAGCTTTTGTTTGTATAGCTTTGTTTGTTTTTAACTTCATCATCATATATTATTATTATTATTATTTTTTCAGTCACATAAAAGAACGAGCTTGCGAAAAAACCGAGCTTTGTTACTAAAATAAGGGGTGAAAAATAAAAAGGTTTTTGGTGGGTAAAAAGGGTTTTAGGGTAATGAAATGAAAGGTTTAGGCTCAAAGGGGTTAACTAGGGGGATTTTGGTAGGTGGTAAAAAAAATTGAAAAATAATGGTGTAGAAAGAAAAATGGTTAGTCCTAATGCCTCCATCATTTACTTACTTGGGTTTAAGTTGGTAAGGACCGGGAATGAATCGTCGTGGCAAGTTCTAGAGTTGTAAGAACCAAGCGGCTATTCACACAAGAAACGAAAAATGAGCATTTAGTCTAAAGATGTAAATTTGTACGCTCAATAAAGGCTCAAAACTCACTTTTGTGGGAATGGGTTTTTAATGTGATCAAGTCTATATAATTAAATTTTAACTAGACTTGTTATGCCGTTTCGTAATTTTCTTATGTTGGTTCTTGTATCACGACGCTTTCGGTTGTAAATTTTATAAAAATATAACCTTATTGATCTTGTGATTCCTAACTTAAACTTTAGACAAGTAAAAATGAAAGGATTTTTGAAAAAAATTTGGGTGTTTAGCGGTTCCAATAGAGTTTTGTGTAAGGCTTGTTGTTAGGACTTGCAAAATTTCAAAGTGTTAGCTTCCCCCCCACACTTGAATTACACATTGTCCTCAATGTGTCCCAAAAATAAATTTTTAGGTTGATTGGATGTGTGGTGTGGTGTTAAAAAGCAAAGATTTATGTTACTGGCAGTCTGGACATGGCCCCGTGTCCACTGGACACGACCCCGTGGCGAACGGCCAGTATTGAAAACTTACAGAAGATGAACACGGGGGCGTGTCGGCTGGACACGGCCCCGTGTCTGGCAAATAATTGCAGGTCAGTAACCAAACAGCAGGTCTGGGAGATGAACACGGGGGCGTGTTGGCTGGACACGTCCCCGTGTGGACGGTCTGTAAGCCTGAAAAACAGGTTTCGTCTCCTGGTTTCTTCATTTTGGGCCTGTAAGTGCTAAGGTTTAGCACTCTAACCCTTGCATTGTACCTGTTTCATCACTTAATACCACACCAAGCAAACATAAAACATCCTAAATTACCACAGTTAATTGTCTCCAAACATAAAGTAGAAAAATAAAACGGAAATAAAAAGTAGTCAAGGAAAGTAAATTGTTCGACAAGTGGCACGCAGGCCATAAATTGTTCGGTAGAAAAGGGTACTTAAACCTGTGGGCTCACCATCAACCCGCCCCTTATCTCTTCAAACGTCCATGTCTTCACCGCTATCATCACCTCCATCCCCATGCCCTGCCATGTACTCCCGGATGCTACCGATATCATCTTGTATATCGTTGATGTTGCGCTCAATAGCTCCAACCCGGTGGTATGTGTTGTTGGCGAGGTTGTAGGTGTTCCTGGTACACATGAGGTTTTCCTGCAAAAGATCATGTAAGCTTTGAAAGTTAGGAAAACCGCCTCCTTGTGAGGAGGATTGACCCGGATCACCATGGGGTTGGTACTGGTAGTGGGGAGGTGGTGCGTGGAGAACTAGGGCCTCTTGTGGGTTCCATGCATAGCCTTGTGTCCTTTGGAAGCTCACCGTCCCGTCTTCCGCCTCATAAAGTAAGTTCATGGCTCGGTAAATGTGGTAGTCAACTCGTCCCGACCATGGACTCCTTTCAAAGGACCTTGGAATTCTCGTGAAATGCTTGAAAAGACGGTACACCCATCCCCCGAAGAAGATAGGCGTTGGAGCGTGAGCAAGGCGATTGAGGTGCATGTTTCGTAACAAGAGATATGGAACATCGAGAGGCTTCTGGTTGTGGATGCAGTGAAGGACAACCAAATCTTTCAACCCTACAACGCCACTACTGTCGTGACGCTGGTTTAGCGAGTAGGTGAGGAGCCTGTGAATGTAGCGGTAAAGCGGGTCCCTCAGTTTGGTACTCTTGGTGCTACTAGGGTTGTAGATTCCTTCACCGATCTGAGCCCATGCGGCTTGACGTTCATTTACATCCAAGTCTCGTAATCCCCCGGTATTATCCTCATTCCCCGATTCCTCTTCCCCGTACAGTCCTATTATAGCTCCAAACTGTGCCATGGAGATCGAGTACCTTGTCCCGCCACACCGAAATGCAACCCCTTCATTGTGAAATGGGTCACATCTCGAGGTGAAATTGAAAGTACTGTAGAACTCCATGGTGCATTGATGCACCGACCGAAGCCGAGTGTTCAATGCAACTGCTAGTGGTCCTGTCACGATGTTGTTGAATCGGTCTAGCTGGTTCACCATGGTTAACAGGTCCGTGCATGCTCGCCTAGGATACTCCTCGGGTCTTGTTTGGAGTGTCTCATATCGTGCCCTAGCGTCGAGTTCGGTTGCGTTGAACCTTGTGAACTTTGACATCTGAAAGAATACACCAAAAGTTAGTACGAAACTAGGATATTTGGAGTGAAACTGCAAACAGTGGGCTGGACACGGCCCCGTGTTCAGTGGACACGGCCCCGTGTCCAGGCGTCTGTAACCCAAAAACTTCATTTTTCGCCCCGGTTTCGAAAACCTGAAAATTTTTAGCCCAATAGCAGCGGTTTCCCCCGAAAATGAAACCCTAAGTGTCGTTTTTTCCAAAACAAACCTTTTACCCTTCCAATTTTGTCTTTTTCGGTTCAAAAACAAGGGTTTGGGGTTTTTGTGGGAAATCGAACTAATCTATCAACAATACATGTTTATTTACTTTCTACTACACTAATCTAAACTACTACTAACAGATTGCATCAAAAATTTGAAGTTCGATCCGGATGAACACGAAGAACCCTAGATTTTTCCCAAATTTTTGATGTTTTAACTACATGCAAGTAACTAATCTAACTACTAAAGATGATAGAATCATACCTTGATGTTGTTAAACGCGGTAGTGACGTCGGAAATCTGCGGAAAATCGCCTGGAACCAGAGCGTTTTCGGCCATACGGGGCGTGTGGAATGAGGTAACTGTTATGAAAAGAGGGTTTTATCCCGACAGTTGCCTCGACACGGCCTCGTGCCGAGCAAAGTTTTTTGAAATTTTTTTTTGTGCTCGTGTGCATGCCCCTTTTTTTTCGAAAATGGTTAGAAGACTTACCGGTTTTTTACGTACACTTGCCTGTTCGTAACATGTCGGGTACGAGTTTATTCGTTAACCGTTTGAAGTGAGATCTCCTCTTCCTCATCCTCAATGGATCCTCGGTAGAGTTTTAGCCGTTGGCCATTGACTTTAAACGGTATCCCATTTCGAGTTTTAATTTCTACTGCAACGTGCGGAAAAACATGGGTGACGGAAAAAGGTCCTGACCATCTAGATTTTAGCTTACCAGGAAATAATCGAAGTCGTGAATTAAACAATAGAACCTGATCTCCTACCCGAAATTCATTAGACTTAATATATTTATCATGTAAATTTTTCATTCTTTCCTTATAAATTTCGGAGTTAGAATATGCATAATTCCTTAGTTCGTCAAATTCATTCATTTGACAGAATCGATTTTTACCGGCAGTTTCTAAATCTAAGTTCACATTTTTTATTGCCCAGTAGGCTTTGTGAGCTATTTCTACTGGCAAGTGACAACTTTTTCCATAGACGAGCTTATATGGGGTTGTGCCTATAGTGGTTTTATAGGCGGTTCGAAAGGCCCATAAAGCATCGTCTAATTTGTCGGCCCATTCCTTTTTATTTAATCCTACGGTTTTTTCAAGTATTCGTTTTAAACCTCGATTAGTCACTTCGGCTTGCCCATTTGTTTGAGGGTGATATGCTGTTGAGACCCGGTGATAGACCCCATACCTTGTTAATATTTTTTCGAGTTGATGATTGCAAAAATGGGTTCCTCTATCACTTATCAAAGCTTTTGGTGTCCCGAAGCGAGAAAACAATTTCTTCAGAAATTTTACCACTACTCTTCCATCATTTGTTGGAAGAGCCTCGGCCTCCGCCTATTTAGACAAGTAATCGACTGCCACAAGTATATATTTGTTTCCTTTTGACGGCGGGAAAGGTCCCATAAAATCGAGTCCCCACACATCAAAGATTTCACAAACGAGAATGCCATTTTGAGGCATTTCGTTTTTGGTAGAAATATTACCTGATCTTTGGCAGGCATCACATGTCTTTACAAGGTTTCGTGCATCCTTGTAAATGGTTGGCCAATAAAACCCTGAATCAAATACCGTTCGTGCGGTACTTGCGGCACCATGATGTCCTCCGTATGGACCTTCATGACAATGACGGAGAATTCTTCGTGCTTCATTACCATGGACACACCTTCGGATGAGCTGGTCGGCACACATTTTGAAAAGATAGGGGTCTTCCCAAAAGTAATGCTTTACATCAGCAAAGAATTTCTTTCTTTGATGATGTGGCCATCCTTTGGTGACTATACCGCTAGCTAGGTAATTAGCATAGTCGGCATACCATGGTTCTTGTATACACTCCATCATCTCCAAGGATTCTGTCGGAAATTTCTCATTGATTTGCTCGTCCCTGGTTATTTCCAAAGCTGGGTCTTCTAGGCGCGAGAGATGATCTGCAGCAGTGTTTTCTGCTCCTCTTTTGTCCTTGATTTCGATGTCGAATTCTTGGAGGAGTAGAATCCATCTGATCAAACGGGGTTTTGCGTCTTTTTCTTGAAGAGGTGCCTGATGGCTGCATGGTCTGTATAGACTACAGTTTTAGAAAGAACGAGGTAAGAACGGAATTTATCAAAAGCAAATACTACTGCTACTAATTCTTTTTCTGTAGTTGTATAATTTTCTTGTGCATCATTAAGCGTTTTACTAGCATAATAGATTGGGTGAAAATGCTTTTCTTTTCTTTGTCCCAAGACTGCTCCAACAGCAAAGTCATTTGCATCACACATGATTTCGAAAGGAAATTTCCAATCGGGCGCTATCATGATGGGTGCATTGACTAGCATTTCTTTGAGGGTTAGAAATGCTTGATTGCATTCCTTGTCAAAGATGAAGGGTGCATCTTTTTCAAGTAATTTTGTTAGAGGTCTTGAAATTTTTGAAAAGTCCTTGATAAACCTTCTATAAAATCCGGCATGTCCTAAGAAACTTCTGATTGCTCTTACGGAGGATGGTGGAGGTAATCGAGAAATAGTTTCTATTTTTGCTCGATCAACTTCCATTCTTTCGCTTGAGATTTTGTGACTGAGTACTATTCCCTCTGTTACCATGAAATGGCATTTTTCCCAGTTAAGGGCGAGGTTAGTTTCCTCACATCGGGATAGCATTCGTTCAAGATTATCGAGGCATTGGTCATATGAATCTCCAAAGATGGAAAAGTCGTCCATGAAGACCTCCATTGTCTTTTCTATCATATCATGGAAAATGGCCACCATACAACGTTGGAATGTTGCGGGCGCATTACATAGACCGAATGGCATGCGTCGATATGCGAAAGTTCCGTAGGGACATGTGAAAGTTGTTTTCTCTTGGTCTTCTGGTGCTATCGGTATTTGAAAGTAACCTGAAAAACCATCTAAGAAACAATAAAATTTATGACCGGATAGTCGTTCTAACATTTGATCAATGAAGGGTAAAGGAAAGTGGTCTTTCCTTGTTGCTTCATTTAATCGCCTATAATCTATACAAACTCTCCATCCTGTGACGGTTCTCGTTGGTATTAATTCATTTTTCTCATTAGTTATTACCGTCATACCTCCTTTCTTTGGGACTACTTGGACGGGACTTACCCACGGACTATCGGAGACAGGGTAGATTAGTCCGGCGTCAAGCAGCTTGATGACTTCATTTTTAACCACTTCTTGAACATTAGGATTCACTCTTCGTTGTGGTTGAATTACTGTTTTATAGTCATCATTCATTAAAATTTTGTGCGTGCACATGGAAGGGCTTATTCCTTTAATATCTACAAGCTTCCATGCGATCGCGTTTTTATGTTTTTTAAGTAGATTAACTAACATCTCTTTTTCTATGTTACTTAATTTGGAAGAAATAATTACAGGTAAACTACCATCCTTGCCTAGGAAAGCATATTCCAAACCTTTAGGAAGTTCTTTGAGCTCAATGGGCGGGTCTTTAGAAGACACCTTATTTTGTGGCTCATCTAGATCAAGAACCTTAAAGGTTTGTTCTATAGCTATTTCTTCCTCGACAAAGTGGTCATCTTCTTTAGTTGTATCGGGTGGTTCAGCTTCATCTTCAATTAGGGGGTCATTATTGCCAAAAGGATATTTCATTGAACGCTCAAGATCTATGCTCCTTTTGAATGCCCCTAATTGAAGAGGTAGATTGTTGAATTTCCGGTTTTTCAATGCTTTATGAGTTTGTACAAAAGGTTTTCCCAAGACTAGAGAGGCGTCATCAAGGATGACGAAGTCGGTTGGGATTACCAATTGATTTGTGTGAACCAAAACATCTTCAACTACACCGATTGATCTTATCACTTTTCGATCGGATAGAAAAATGGGTATTTGAAGTGGAGTAAAATCACTAATACTTAATTTTTCAAAAATGTAGTTAGGCATTATGTTAACACAAAGATCTTTATCAATGGTGATATTACTAATAAATGAATTTTGAAAGAAACATGGAACCGGTGTAATGCTAATTTCAAAAGGGTCTTCTTTTATTAGCGAAGTTTGATCATTAGTTAACTTAACACTTACTAATTCTTTGATTTTAGCACTAGTGTTTAACTCTTCTAAAAACTTGGCATGAGGGGTTACTAAACAATGATTCTCGAAAGTAGGTGACAAGAGATTAATTTCTTCAAAATTAGACTCTTCTTGAATTTTAACATTATTGGACTCACCTTTTTCGTTGTTTAACTCATGTGTCGGTTTTTCACTTTCTTTTTCTTCCATTTTTACATTTTCAACTATCTCTACGTTATTATTACTATTTAACTCTTCTCTTGCGCGGGACTCCTCTTCCCTTGCGCTAGATTCTTTCATGTAACGTTCGATAGTTTTAATATGTTCTAATATCCTATTGGTCACTTCGGTGAGAGAAAACGAATTTGGATCCTCGAAGCTTGAATCCGGTTGTTCGATCCTTGGCTCCTCATAGTACTCATATGAAGTAGATGGTTCACACCATTGTTCTTCATTGTAAGTATATGATGGATAAGGGTTGAAACTTTGTTCTTCATAGTACTCATATGAGGTCGGTTGTTCACGCCATGGTTCCTCATAATAAGAGTATGAAGGTGGTGGCTCATATCTTGAATCTTCAAAGTATGAGTATGAAGGCTCATACCTTGGTTCATCAAAATATGAGTATGAGGGAGGAGGTTCATACCTTTGGTCTTCATAGGATGTATATGAAGTTGATGGCTCGTACCTGGGCTCCTCATAGTACTTGTATGAATCGGATGGTTGATATGAAGTATTATATTGAACCGAGCGTGCGTTACGACAATTAGTGCAATAATTACCCCTATAATCATCCTCATCATAGGTGTAGTTGTAGCCTCTTGAGTATTGATCCATAGGAATCACTCAACAGACCACAACTGAGCCTCGGGACCAGAAAACAAAAATAAAGAAGGAAACAGAAGCTGGACACGGCCCCGTGTTGGGTGAACACGGCCCCGTGTTCAGGGTCTGTATCTGGGCGTTTTAATTAAAGTTACTGGTCACGTTGAGCACGCGGGCGTGTTCAGCGAGCACGGCCCCGTGGTCAGACTCTGTATCTGGGTATCTAACTAAAAATATGCAGCACGGGGGCGTGTTCAGCGAGCACGGCCCCGTGTTCAGGCTACTGTAAATGCAAACTAAACTAAAATGCAGAAAAATGTGCGCGCGTTTTGAAAAGGTTTTGAAAAACTGATTAGGCCGTCGATTTTAAGCTTTCTTAAAATCCTTGTGTCCCCGGCAACGGCGCCAAAAACTTGATGTGTGTTGGTGTGTATATAATTTATATGTATAATTAAGCCCTTTTTACACCTTTAGCCAAGTTTTAAATTTATAAAAACACGATATTCACTAACACTAAACACACATATGGGCAAGTGCACCCATCGTGGACGTAGTATAGTGTTGGTAAGATACCGAGGTCGTCCAAGGACACAAGAGCTTTTAATACCGGTTTATCCTCAACGTCTAATCAAATCAGAAAGTGAGAAAAATGTTTTTAGACTAAGAAAATAAAAACTAACAAAATGCTGAAAAATAAAATAAAAATAAAAACAGATAGACAAGATGAATCACTTGAATCCGACTCGTGTATTAGTATAACCTTTGATTATTTTCGCACTTTTGCACTTGTTTAAGAGATTATCTTAGTTATTGTAGTAGGCCCCTCTTTTGAAGGCGACGTTACCCTCAACCCAGTAGTTTGAGTCAGCAAGGATACAATCCTAAAGGGTTGGATTATTGGAAGATAATGAATTAAGTTATTAATGCAAATTATGGTAGGCCCCGCTTTTGGCGGTGACGTTACCCTCGGCTAAGTAGTCTGAGTCAGCAGGGATACAGTCCTAAATAGCCGGGTTATAGTATTAATAGTAGTTAACTTATGAGGGGGTCAAAGAGTTTGGATCCCCGCCATCCAATACCTATGGGCATTGAAGGAGATCCTACTAAATTTGACCCAGGTCCCTTGCAGGACCTCTAAACGCTGAACAAGGGCAAGACCCTTACCAAACCATTCCCTTAACCCCCGACCAGGTAGCCAACATACCTCCATATAGACCGTGGAGATATGAATGGTGAAAATCTTTTATTTTATATAGACAGTAAAATAATGCCAAGACACCACAGACAAACGATAAGGAAAGATCACCTTCAACATAAGCAACTAGTTATTAAAGTCATTAATACAAAACCAAATAAAAAGTGCAAAAGATTAAAAATAAAAAGTATTATACTAAACACTTGTCTTCACCAAGTGATGTAAGAGACTTAGGCAAACATGGCCTTGATTGTCAAGAACTCTTACGATCAATCTTGGATCCTGAGACGACTCACACACTCTACGATGGACAATGGATGATGGTGGTGGATGATGGTGTTATGGTGGTGGTGGGTGGTGGATGAAGTGTGAGAGAGGTGGTGTGCCAAGGGATGAGATGGAATGAAACCAAGCACCCCTATTTATAGGCTGAACAGAAGGCTGGGCACGGCCCCGTGTCCGCTGGACACGCCCCCGTGCCCGTCTGACACTCTCTCTCCTCATTAATTGTAATTCGCAATTACAATTAATGCGCCTGCTGTACTTTCACCACGCCCCCGTGCTCACTGGACACGGCCCCGTGGTGGGCAATGGAAGCTTCTACCAGTTTGTCTTTTATTCTACTTCTTGGGCACGGCCCCGTGCTGGCTGAGCACGGGGCGTGTTCAGGCTTCTGTTTTCTCTTCTTTGCTTTGGAGGATGCCGTTGAGGGTCCGGGCAGGTAGCTATACCCGTTATCCACCTCCTTATACTTAAATTCTAGGATCGATCCATACGCCTCCTAATAGCCTTATGTACCACACTTGTACTTAAGAGACGACGTGAACTGATCTCTCCGTCACGGATGGAGCACATGATGTTGATGCCACAACAACATACTCGTGGGACACTCCACGAGAAGCGATACTCAGGGTATCAGAATACAAATGGTCTTATTCACATAACTTATAAAACTTATTTTCATAACAAAACGGAACATATATTGGAGCATGCGATAATGAGTATAACAACATAATACTATCACATGACATGAAAGCTAAATCAAATGATTAGGATAGGAATCGAACGGACTGTCAAATGAATCGATAGTCAAAGACATGAGGAGTTTTTAACAGATATAGTAATTTAGTGGTTTTATAACAATTTGAATATGAAGCAATAAAGAGTGGGGTAAGGATCCGTACCTTAATAACTTCAAAGTGAAGCTACCTTGTGCTAATATTTTAGATTTATATGGGCAGAGTTTTGACTACTGATTAATCTTTTCACCTAATTTAAATAACATGCACACAAACTAGGTTAGTAACTTAATACAGCATTTACGTCAATTCACGAGATCAAACCCTCACAACTATTATCAAGTGCAATACTTAATAATTCAATCGGATTCACAACGAATAACAGAGCATAGTCCGAATTCGAACAGCACTCAAATATTCAAGTTGAAATCACGACGAATAATCAAAGTAGAAGCTCAATTTGAGCAGCACTCAGACAATCGTTGGATAGTTATAATCGATCGGACGTTGAATCGTAATAGCGATCGAGTTATTACCCTGATTGCGGCAGCGTTTCGAGGTGTGTGTGTGTTTGGGTAGTGGAAGAAGTATAACTCGACGTCAATTGAGAATTTGAGCGTCGTTTTTGTGCACAGAAGCAAGTGCCAATGTTCTGCTATTTATACTCGATTTTGCTCCTGCTTACGGACCGTAAGCCTGGTCCCTTACGGTCCGTAAGGGACACCGAAAATTCTTTTGCTTGCTCCTCACGGGACAAGCCTTGATTGGTCAGAAATTTGGTCCAATTATATTTAGACAACGTTTTAAGTAGATAATCGTCAACTAAGGTTTACCCCCCCTTGAGTTTTAGGGGTCCTGATCCTGATTGCTTTGAAATTTTCAGGGGTTGTGCAGAATTACTTGGGTGTCTTACTTAGGGTTTTCTAGTGGTCTATTATTCTTTTTATTTCTAGAATAATGATTTTAAATTTATGGGCATTACAACTATTACCCCCTTAAAAGAAATTTCGTCCTCGAAATTTTTAAATAAGAATATAACCTATCGTATAAGTAACAGAAACGAAATTTCATAGCAGAGTTACTAACTTATATAACCAGAATCTCCTAACCACACATGTGTATCTGAAATTCATAACTAAGGTCATGACTATACTTGTCAATTACCTTATATATGTGTCTTAATGATCCTTCTATAACGTAGCTTAATAAAATATCTTACCGTACGAAAAGTCAACAGAGGTTTATAGATACTTAGAGTGACTATTAGTACTGATATTTCCTACATAGATATGCTTAGTCATAGCGAAAATATATTTACTTAAGGTAAAGCATAAATGACTGTAAAAAGAAACAAATGAACATATATCAAAGAGCAAGATTTACCGTTACTTGACTAAAATTCTATTGCGAGAATAGAGTAGGGTATAGAGAACGAATTGATTCTTCAGACTCCCATGTTGCTTCGTGTTCAGAGTGATTTTTCCAAAGGATTTTAACAAACGGAATTACTTTCCTACGCAAAACCCTTTCTTGTCGATCTAAGATGGCTTCTGGTTCCTCTTCGTAGGACAAATCTTCGTGAATTGTAAGTAACGGATAAATAATGACATGGAGTGGATGATAATTATATCCTCTTAAAGAGGATACATGAAAAACGTTATGAACGTGAGAGAGTGGAGGCGGTAAAGCTAGTCGATATGACACTTCCCCAATTCTTTCAAGGATTTCAAACGGACCGATGAAACGGTGACTAAGTTTCCCTTTAATTCCAAATCTACGAACGCCACGCCAAGGTGATACCTTTAAGAATACGTGGTCACCAATTTTAAATTCGAGGGGTCGCCTATCTTGATCTGCATAGCTCTTTTGTCTACTCTGAGCTTCTTTCAGTTTTTCTCGGGCCATAGTGACTTTTTCATTTGTAATCTGAACTAATTCTGGCCCTTCAATAATCTTTTCTCCGACTTCATCCCAGCATAATGGTGCGCGACATTTCCGACCGTACAAAAGTTCAAAAGGTGCCATGCCAATACTTGCTTGCCAACTATTGTTGTAAGCGAACTCAACAAGACATAGATATTCATCCCAGTTTCCAGACCATTCAAGTGCGCATGCTCGGAGCATGTCTTCCAAGGTCTGAATCGTGCGTTCTGACTGCCCATCTGTTTGTGGATGGAAAGCCGTACTAAACTTTAGTCGTGTCCCCCAAGCTGCCTGAAAACCTTTCCAAAATCGTGAGGTGAAACGTGGGTCTCTATCGGAAATAATGGAAGATGGTGTGCCACGGAGTCGAATAATTTCTTGAAGAAATATTTCGGATAACTTATTAACCGAAAATCCTTGCTGAATTGGTAGAAAATGTGCTGACTTTGATAATCTATCGACAACAACCCATACAACATCATTCTTCTTGAATGTCTTAGGTAAACCAGTAACAAAATCCATTGTGATCTCATCCCACTTCCATATGGGAATATCCAATGGCTGCAACAGACCGCTTGCTCGTTTGTGTTCAATTTTCACTTGTTGGCAAGTGAGGCATTTACTTACGTATCGAGCAACGTCTTCCTTCATGCCATTCCACCAGAAGTTCTGTCTTAAATCTCTATACATCTTGGTAGATCCTGGGTGAATCGAAAATGGTGAGCTGTGAGCTTCGGCTAACAATGACTCACGAAGGGTAGAGTCATTGGGTACACAAAGTCTTTTGCCGCACCAAATCACCCCCTGATGGTCTATACTAAATTCAGATTGCTTACCCACCTCGAGATTTTGCACAATTGCCCAAAGTTCTCCATCTTGCTTTTGTGCATCTTTGATCCGGGATATGAGGTCGGGTTCAATCTTCATTCTAGCTAGATATCCATCAGATTTACTATCCTGAAGCCAAATGTCCACCCTTTCGAGATCCCTCCTAATATGAGGTTGAATTTGTAGGCAAGATATAGTCCCGGAATTCTTTCGGCTTAATGCGTCAGCTACAACATTGGCTTTGCCTGGATGGTATTGAATATTTGCGTCATAATCTTTTAAAAGTTCTAACCACCTTCTTTGCCTCATATTTAGCTCCTTCTGCGTAAAAATATACTTGATGCTCTTGTGGTCGGTAAAGATGTCACAACTTTCACCATACAGATAATGTCGCCAAATCTTAAGTGCAAAGACGACTGCGGCTAGTTCTAAATCATGTGTAGGATAGTTAACTTCATAAGGCTTCAACTGACGGGAGGCATAAGCGATAACGTTCCCATGTTGCATTAGCACACAACCTAATCCTTTTTTTGAGTCATCACTGTAGACTTGGTAACCTCCTGATCCAGAAGGGAGAGCGAGTATCGGAGAGGATACGAGTCGTTTCTTTAATTCTTCAAAGCTTTTCTCTTGTTCCTCATTCCATGAGTACTTCACCCCTTTCCTTAGGAGTTTTTTGAGTGGTAAAGCAATTACCGAGAATCTTTCAACAAATCTTCGGTAATAGCCAGCAAGACCCAAGAAACTTCGTATTTCGGTAACAGAAGTGGGTCTTGGCCATTTTGTAATAGCTTCAACCTTTGTTGGGTCTACCATAATTCCCTCTGCTGATATGACATGACCTAGGAATGACACTTGGCTAAGCCAAAAGTCACATTTGGAAAACTTCGCGTACAACTTCTCATGCCGCAAGGTTCTAAGTACTACATGTAGATGTGCTTCATGCTTTTCGCGGCTCTTAGAATACACCAGAATGTCATCGATAAAGACAATAACGAATTTGTCTAGGAATTGGTGAAATACGCGATTCATCAAATCCATGAAGACTGCGGGTGCATTAGTTAGCCCAAAGGGTATAACCAAAAATTCGTAATGACCATATCGAGTACGAAAGGCGGTCTTGGGAACATCATCATTCTTGACCTTTAGCTGATGGTACCCAGACCTCATGTCGATTTTTGAGAAGAACTGAGCCCCCTGAAGTTGATCAAAGAGATCATCAATGCGAGGCAGAGGATACTGATTACGAATAGTAATCTTGTTCAGCTCTCGGTAGTTAATACATAAACGCATACTACCGTCTTTTTTCTTCACAAATAAGACCGGAGCACCCCAGGGTGAAACACTGGGTCTTATGAATCCTAGATCTAACAATTCTTGCAATTGTTCCTTCAACTCCTTCAGTTCCATCGGGGCCATACGGTATGGAGCTTTAGAAATAGGTTCGGCACCAGGGATCAAGTCGATGGTGAATTCTAACTGACGGTCGGGTGGTAATCCCGGGAGTTCATCCGGAAATACATCAGGATATTCACGAACAACGGAGTGGTTATCGATACTCTTAATACTAGCAGAAGTATCCTTAATCGATGCTAGGAATCCAACACAGCCGTTTGATATGGATTTTCGAGCCTTAAGTGCAGAGATAATTTTAAGAGGTTTATGAGCTTGAGTTCCCTGATATATAATATCAGGATGATGAAGATCACCGAAAATAACACGGCGAGAATGACAATCTATAGTTACGTGGTGTCGAGATAACCAATCTATTCCTAGAATAACATCAAAGTCACACATATGTATTGGAAATAGGTCTGCCTTACACATAATAGATTCAATACAGATCGGACAATCTTTATATACGTAAGTGATTACGGATGAAGTTCCTATGGGAGTGGAAATGGTTAAAGTATGATCTAAGAGAGTTGGTCTTATCGGAAGATACTTAGTAAACGAGTGGGATACTAAAGAATGGGTCGCTCCTGTATCGAATAACACATAGATACTACGTTCACCAATCTGAAGGGTTCCAGATATAGTACCTGGAACATTAGCAGCGTCAGTAGCAGAAAGTGCGAAAACTCTTCCTCCAACATTGGGTTGATTATTCTTCTTAGTATCTTTCTTAGGACATTCCTTGATTATGTGTCCAGTTTGGCCACATCTAAAGCATGCTCCTGTACTTCGGTGACATATGCCCTGATGTCTCTTACCACAAGTATTACATAGAGGATATGTAATCCGATTCGGGTTTACTTGTTGATTTAGTGGTTGAGCTCTAATAGGTTCTGCATATAACTGAATCTGGTTTTGAGCAAGCCTCGGGTTTTGAAGTCTAGGTTGCCATGGACGTGTTTGATTTCCAGGGTTTTGATTTCCTTGCACTTTACGATCTTGATACTGTGGCGTAGTGGATGATTGGCCGATTTCTTGCTTAAATTGGCCTTCCCTATTTCTCTTCTTATTATCCCCAGTTCGAGATATGAATTCTTTCCTTTCGAATTCAAAATTTTTGATTGCATCAGCAACTTCGGTGATATCCTTAAATTTCATGTACATGATCGACTTCCGAATTCGATCATTAACTGCCCACTTGCATTTTTCTGCCTGGACTTCTGCTGATCTTGCAACATCTCCTACAATACTAGCCAACCTTGAAAATCGAGTAATGAACTCAGAGGCTGGTTCATCACTCCCCTATCGAATTACTGCATACGCCCTGATATAAGCTTCTTTATCAACGGTCGAAAAATACTTGTCGTAAAAGATATTACGAAAGTTGACCCATGAAAGATTAGCGTCAAAATCATCCCCTCCTTTGACTTGCTTATATCCTTCCCACCAAGTTTGTGCGTCATCTTCAAATTTGTAGGTAGCTAGTCTAACTTTGTATTGCTCCGGAACTCCAAGAACTCCGAAAATCTTTTCAACATGAGCTATCCAGTTTCTTGCTTCGACTGGATTAGTAGCGTGACTAAAGGATTTCGGCTTTTGTTTTTGGAATTTACTAATCCATATGTCTATACTATAAGTAGTATTGTTCGTGGTATTCTCACGAATTTCACCACCAGAGGTTGGATTAGTGTTAGTGCGTTCTGGATGAAGAGTTTGTTGAATAACGGCCTCAGCTGTTTGAGCAACCAGGTTTGGAAGTAACCCAGCAACAGACTGGTTGATAGCATTAATTATGTTTGGATCGACTGGAGTCTCATTCGAAGAAGTGTTGTTACGTTCATGGTTAGTACGAGTACTCCTACGTGGCGGACGACGAGGAGGCATCTATAAGAATAGACATAGGAGTTAAACCAAATAAGAGATCAAGTTGAATCCTATCATAGATATCTACCCATTCCTCACAGGTCTTAATTACTATCTTCAAGTTTTCTACAGGAAAGAGCCTTCGCTCTGATACCATAGCTGTAACACCCCAACCCGGAAAGGCTGACGTGTCACAATAACGGTAACACAAACAAAAGTCATAATTCCATTTATTTATTTGATAAGGATACAACCACACGACTATTAAAATTAAGATTAATATACAAGCGGAGATATTCGTCTTAATTAACTAACATCTTCAGATTTATTCCTAGGCTTTATTCTTCTCTCTTTTCCCCTCCCAAAGTAACCTGTGGACCTGTATATACAAAAAGTTTACGGAATGAGCCGAATGCTCAGTACGGAATTTTAGGCTCAAATAACAAATAAGGCTTTATATGAAATCTTATCCGGATGGAACTTTATGCGAAAATGATACGATGCAAGAACATAATTTCATAATCATATCTTACGGATGTACCCATGAGCAAACTTAAAACGTGACAATACACAGGTAGCTACTCCTGCATAATTATCACATGAGATGGCGAATTGGCATACCCGTTATCCACCTCCTTATACTTAAATTCTAGGATCGATCCATACGCCTCCTAATAGCCTTATGTACCACACTTGTACTTAAGAGACGACGTGAACTGATCTCTCCATCACGGATGGAGCACATGATGTTGATGCCACAACAACATACTCGTGGGACACTCCACGAGAAGCGATACTCAGGGTATCAGAATACAAATGGTCTTATTCACATAACTTATAAAACTTATTTTCATAACAAAACGGAACATATATTGGAGCATGCGATAATGAGTATAACAACATAATACTATCACATGACATGAAAGCTAAATCAAATGATTAGGATAGGAATCGAACGGACTGTCAAATGAATCGATAGTCAAAGACGTGAGGAGCTTTTAACAGATATAGTAATTTAGTGGTTTTATAACAATTTGAATATGATGCAATAAAGAGTGGGGTAAGGATCCGTACCTTAATAACTTCAAAGTGAAGCTACCTTGTGCTAATATTTTAGATTTATATGGGCAGAGTTTTGACTACTGATTAATCTTTTCACCTAATTTAAATAACATGCACACAAACTAGGTTAGTAACTTAATACAGCATTTACGTCAATTCACGAGATCAAACCCTCACAACTATTATCAAGTGCAATACTTAATAATTCAATCGGATTCACAACGAATAACAGAGCATAGTCCGAATTCGAACAGCACTCAAATATTCAAGTTGAAATCACGACGAATAATCAAAGTAGAAGCTCAATTTGAGCAGCACTCAGACAATCGTTGGATAGTTATAATCGATCGGACGTTGAATCGTAATAGCGATCGAGTTATTACCCTGATTGCGGCAGCGTTTCGAGGTGTGTGTGTGTTTGGGTAGTGGAAGAAGTATAACTCGACGTCAATTGAGAATTTGAGCGTCGTTTTTGTGCACAGAAGCAAGTGCCAATGTTCTGCTATTTATACTTGATTTTGCTCCTGCTTACGGACCGTAAGCCTGGTCCCTTACGGTCCGTAAGGGACACCGAAAATTCTTTTGCTTGCTCCTCACGGGACAAGCCTTGATTGGTCAGAAATTTGGTCCAATTATATTTAGACAACGTTTTAAGTAGATAATCGTCAACTAAGGTTTACCCCCCCTTGAGTTTTAGGGGTCCTGATCCTGATTCTGATTGCTTTGAAATTTTCAGGGGTTGTGCAGAATTACTTGGGTGTCTTACTTAGGGTTTTCTAGTGGTCTATTATTCTTTTTATTTCTAGAATAATGATTTTAAATTTATGGGCATTACAACTATTACCCCCTTAAAAGAAATTTCGTCCTCGAAATTTTTAAATAAGAATATAACCTATCGTATAAGTAACAGAAACGAAATTTCATAGCAGAGTTACTAACTTATATAACCAGAATCTCCTAACCACACATGTGTATCTGAAATTCATAACTAAGGTCATGACTATACTTGTCAATTACCTTATATAGGTGTCTTAATGATCCTTCTATAACGTAGCTTAATAAAATATCTTACCGTACGAAAAGTCAACAGAGGTTTATAGATACTTAGAGTGACTATTAGTACTGATATTTCCTACATAGATATGCTTAGTCATAGCGAAAATATATTTACTTAAGGTAAAGCATAAATGACTGTAAAAAGAAACAAATGAACATATATCAAAGAGCAAGATTTACCGTTACTTGACTAAAATTCTATTGCGAGAATAGAGTAGGGTATAGAGAACGAATTGATTCTTCAGACTCCCATGTTGCTTCGTGTTCAGAGTGATTTTTCCAAAGGATTTTAACAAACGGAATTACTTTCCTACGCAAAACCCTTTCTTGTCGATCTAAGATGGCTTCTGGTTCCTCTTCGTAGGACAAATCTTCGTGAATTGTAAGTAACGGATAACTAATGACATGGAGTGGATGATAATTGTATCCTCTTAAAGAGGATACATGAAAAACGTTATGAACGTGAGAGAGTGGAGGCGGTAAAGCTAGTCGATATGACACTTTCCCAATTCTTTCAAGGATTTCAAACGGACCGATGAAACGGGGACTAAGTTTCCCTTTAATTCCAAATCTACGAACGCCACGCCAAGGTGATACCTTTAAGAATACGTGGTCACCAATTTTAAATTCGAGGGGTCGCCTATCTTGATCTGCATAGCTCTTTTGTCTACTCTGAGCTTCTTTCAGTTTTTCTCGGGCCATAGTGACTTTTTCATTTGTAATCTGAACTAATTCTGGCCCTTCAATAATCTTTTCTCCGACTTCATCCCAGCATAATGGTGCGCGACATTTCCGACCGTACAAAAGTTCAAAAGGTGCCATGCCAATACTTGCTTGCCAACTATTGTTGTAAGCGAACTCAACAAGACATAGATATTCATCCCAGTTTCCAGACCATTCAAGTGCGCATGCTCGGAGCATGTCTTCCAAGGTCTGAATCGTGCGTTCTGACTGCCCATCTGTTTGTGGATGGAAAGCCGTACTAAACTTTAGTCGTGTCCCCCAAGCTGCCTGAAAACCTTTCCAAAATCGTGAGGTGAAACGTGGGTCTCTATCGGAAATAATGGAAGATGGTGTGCCATGGAGTCGAATAATTTCTTGAAGAAATATTTCGGATAACTTATTAACCGAAAATCCTTGCTGAATTGGTAGAAAATGTGCTGACTTTGATAATCTATCGACAACAACCCATACAACATCATTCTTCTTGAATGTCTTAGGTAAACCAGTAACAAAATCCATTGTGATCTCATCCCACTTCCATATGGGAATATCCAATGGCTGCAACAGACCGCTTGCTCGTTTGTGTTCAATTTTCACTTGTTGGCAAGTGAGGCATTTACTTACGTATCGAGCAACGTCTTCCTTCATGCCATTCCACCAGAAGTTCTGTCTTAAATCTCTATACATCTTGGTAGATCCTGGGTGAATCGAAAATGGTGAGCTGTGAGCTTCGGCTAACAATGACTCACGAAGGGTAGAGTCATTGGGTACACAAAGTCTTTTGCCGCACCAAATCACCCCCTGATGGTCTATACTAAATTCAGATTGCTTACCCACCTCGAGATTTTGCACAATTGCCCAAAGTTCTCCATCTTGCTTTTGTGCATCTTTGATCCGGGATATGAGGTCGGGTTCAATCTTCATTCTAGCTAGATATCCATCAGATTTACTATCCTGAAGCCAAATGTCCATCCTTTCGAGATCCCTCCTAATATGAGGTTGAATTTGTAGGCAAGATATAGTCCCGGAATTCTTTCGGCTTAATGCGTCAGCTACAACATTGGCTTTGCCTGGATGGTATTGAATATTTGCGTCATAATCTTTTAAAAGTTCTAACCACCTTCTTTGCCTCATATTTAGCTCCTTCTGCGTAAATATATACTTGAGGCTCTTGTGGTCGGTAAAGATGTCACAACTTTCACCATACAGATAATGTCGCCAAATCTTAAGTGCAAAGACGACTGCGGCTAGTTCTAAATCATGTGTAGGATAGTTAACTTCATAAGGCTTCAACTAACGGGAGGCATAAGCGATAACGTTCCCATGTTGCATTAGCACACAACCTAATCCTTTTTTTGAGTCATCACTGTAGACTTGGTAACCTCCTGATCCAGAAGGGAGAGCGAGTATCGGAGAGGATACGAGTCGTTTCTTTAATTCTTCAAAGCTTTTCTCTTGTTCCTCATTCCATGAGTACTTCACCCCTTTCCTTAGGAGTTTTTTGAGTGGTAAAGCAATTACCGAGAATCTTTCAACAAATCTTCGGTAATAGCCAGCAAGACCCAAGAAACTTCGTATTTCGGTAACAGAAGTGGGTCTTGGCCATTTTGTAATAGCTTCAACCTTTGTTGGGTCTACCATAATTCCCTCTGCTGATATGACATGACCTAGGAATGACACTTGGCTAAGCCAAAAGTCACATTTGGAAAACTTCGCGTACAACTTCTCATGCCGCAAGGTTCTAAGTACTACATGTAGATGTGCTTCATGCTTTTCGCGGCTCTTAGAATACACCAGAATGTCATCGATAAAGACAATAACGAATTTGTCTAGGAATTGGTGAAATACGCGATTCATCAAATCCATGAAGACTGCGGGTGCATTAGTTAGCCCAAAGGGTATAACCAAAAATTCGTAATGACCATATCGAGTACGAAAGGCGGTCTTGGGAACATCATCATTCTTGACCTTTAGCTGATGGTACCCAGACCTCAGGTCGATTTTTGAGAAGAACTGAGCCCCCTGAAGTTGATCAAAGAGATCATCAATGCGAGGCAGAGGATACTGATTACGAATAGTAATCTTGTTCAGCTCTCGGTAGTTAATACATAAACGCATACTACCATCTTTTTTCTTCACAAATAAGACCGGAGCACCCCAGGGTGAAACACTGGGTCTTATGAATCCTAGATCTAACAATTCTCGCAATTTTTCCTTCAACTCCTTCAGTTCCATCGGGGCCATACGGTATGGAGCTTTAGAAATAGGTTCGGCACCAGGGATCAAGTCGATGGTGAATTCTAATTGACGGTCGGGTGGTAATCCCGGGAGTTCATCCGGAAATACATCAGGATATTCACGAACAACGGAGTGGTTATCGATACTCTTAATACTAGCAGAAGTATCCTTAATCGATGCTAGGAATCTAGCACAGCCGTTTGATATGGATTTTCGAGCCTTAAGTGCAGAGATAATTTTAAGAGGTTCATGAGCTTGAGTTCCCTGATATATAATATCAGGATGATGAAGATCACCGAAAATAACACGGCGAGAATGACAATCTATAGTTACGTGGTGTCGAGATAACCAATCTATTCCTAGAATAACATCAAAGTCACACATATGTATTGGAAATAGGTCTGCCTTACACATAATAGATTCAATACAGATCGGACAATCTTTATATACGTAAGTGATTACGGATGAAGTTCCTATGGGAGTGGAAATGGTTAAAGTATGATCTAAGAGAGTTGGTCTTATCGGAAGATACTTAGTAAACGAGTGGGATACTAAAGAATGGGTCGCTCCTGTATCGAATAACACATAGATACTACGTTCACCAATCTGAAGGGTTCCAGATATAGTACCTGGAACATTAGCAGCGTCAGTAGCAGAAAGTGCGAAAACTCTTCCTCCAACATTGGGTTGATTATTCTTCTTAGTATCTTTCTTAGGACATTCCTTGATTATGTGTCCAGTTTGGCCACATCTAAAGCATGCTCATGTACTTCGGTGACATATGCCCTGATGTCTCTTACCACAAGTATTACATAGAGGATATGTAATCCGATTCGGGTTTACTTGTTGATTTAGTGGTTGAGCTCTAATAGGTTCTGCATATAACTGAATCTGGTTTTGAGCAAGCCTCGGGTTTTGAAGTCTAGGTTGCCATGGACTTGTTTGATTTCCAGGGTTTTGATTTCCTTGCACTTTACGATCTTGATACTGTGGCGTAGTGGATGATTGGCCGATTTCTTGCTTAAATTGGCCTTCCCTATTTATCTTCTTATTATCCCCAGTTCGAGATATGAATTCTTTCCTTTCGAATTCAAAATTTTTGATTGCATCAGCAACTTCGGTGATATCCTTAAATTTCATGTACATGATCGACTTCCGAATTCGATCATTAACTGCCCACTTGCATTTTTCTGCCTGGACTTCTGCTGATCCTGCAACATCTCCTACAATACTAGCCAACCTTGAAAATCGAGTAATGAACTCAGAGGCTGGTTCATCACTCCCCTATCGAATTACTGCATACGCCCTGATATAAGCTTCTTTATCAACGGTCGAAAAATACTTGTCGTAAAAGATATTACGAAAGTCGACCCATGAAAGATTAGCGTCAAAATCATCCCCTCCTTTGACTTGCTTATATCCTTCCCACCAAGTTTGTGCGTCATCTTCAAATTTGTAGGTAGCTAGTCTAACTTTGTATTGCTCCGGAACTCCAAGAACTCCGAAAATCTTTTCAACATGAGCTATCCAGTTTCTTGCTTCGACTGGATTAGTAGCGTGACTAAAGGATTTCGGCTTTTGTTTTTGGAATTTACTAATCCATATGTCTATACTATAAGTAGTATTGTTCGTGGTATTCTCACGAATTTCACCACCAGAGGTTGGATTAGTGTTAGTGCGTTCTGGATGAAGAGTTTGTTGAATAACGACCTCAGCTGTTTGAGCAACCAGGTTTGGAAGTAACCCAGCAACAGCCTGGTTGATAGCATTAATTATGTTTGGATCGACTGGAGTCTCATTCGAAGAAGTGTTGTTACGTTCATGGTTAGTACGAGTACTCCTACGTGGCGGACGACGAGGAGGCATCTATAAGAATAGACATAGGAGTTAAACCAAATAAGAGATCAAGTTGAATCCTATCATAGATATCTACCCATTCCTCACAGGTCTTAATTACTATCTTCAAGTTTTCTACAGGAAAGAGCCTTCGCTCTGATACCATAGCTGTAACACCCCAACCCGGAAAGGCTGACGTGTCACAATAACGGTAACATAAACAAAAGTCATAATTCCATTTATTTATTTGATAAGGATACAACCACACGACTATTAAAATTAAGATTAATATACAAGCGGAGATATTCGTCTTAATTAACTAACATCTTCAGATTTATTCCTAGGCTTTATTCTTCTCTCTTTTCCCCTCCCAAAGTAACCTGTGGACCTGTATATACAAAAAGTTTACGGAATGAGCCGAATGCTCAGTACGGAATTTTAGGCTCAAATAACAAATAAGGCTTTATATGAAATCTTATCCGGATGGAACTTTATGCGAAAATGATACGATGCAAGAACATAATTTCATAATCATATCTTACGGATGTACCCATGAGCAAACTTAAAACGTGACAATACACAGGTAGCTACTCCTGCATAATTATCACATGAGATGGCGAATTGGCATACCCGTTATCCACCTCCTTATACTTAAATTCTAGGATCGATCCATACGCCTCCTAATAGCCTTATGTACCACACTTGTACTTAAGAGATGACGTGAACTGATCTCTCCGTCACGGATGGAGCACATGATGTTGATGCCACAACAACATACTCATGGGACACTCCACGAGAAGCGATACTCAGGGTATCAGAATACAAATAGTCTTATTCACATAACTTATAAAACTTATTTTCATAACAAAACGGAACATATATTGGAGCATGCGATAATGAGTATAACAACATAATACTATCACATGACATGAAAGCTAAATCAAATGATTAGGATAGGAATCGAACGGACTGTCAAATGAATCGATAGTCAAAGACGTGAGGAGTTTTTAACAGATATAGTAATTTAGTGGTTTTATAACAATTTGAATATGAAGCAATAAAGAGTGGGGTAAGGATCCGTACCTTAATAACTTCAAAGTGAAGCTACCTTGTGCTAATATTTTAGATTTATATGGGCAGAGTTTTGACTACTGATTAATCTTTTCACCTAATTTAAATAACATGCACACAAACTAGGTTAGTAACTTAATACAGCATTTACGTCAATTCACGAGATCAAACCCTCACAACTATTATCAAGTGCAATACTTAATAATTCAATCGGATTCACAACGAATAACAGAGCATAGTCCGAATTCGAACAGCACTCAAATATTCAAGTTGAAATCACGACGAATAATCAAAGTAGAAGCTCAATTTGAGCAGCACTCAGACAATCTTTGGATAGTTATAATCGATCGGACGTTGAATCGTAATAGCGATCGAGTTATTACCCTGATTGCGGCAGCGTTTCGAGGTGTGTGTGTGTGTTTGGGTAGTGGAAGAAGTATAACTCGACGTCAATTGAGAATTTGAGCGTCGTTTTTGTGCACAGAAGCAAGTGCCAATGTTCTGCTATTTATACTCGATTTTGCTCCTGCTTACGGACCGTAAGCCTGGTCCCTTACGGTCCGTAAGGGACACCGAAAATTCTTTTGCTTGCTCCTCACGGGACAAGCCTTGATTGGTCAGAAATTTGGTCCAATTATATTTAGACAACGTTTTAAGTAGATAATCGTCAACTAAGGTTTACCCCCCCTTGAGTTTTAGGGGTCCTGATCCTGATTCTGATTGCTCTGAAATTTTCAGGGGTTGTGCAGAATTACTTGGGTGTCTTACTTAGGGTTTTCTAGTGGTCTATTTATAGGAACCTGATTTCGCTTGAAACAGCTTCAAGCGAAATAACAAACTAGCTGATTCCGCTTGAAACTGACATAAGTCATTTCAAGCGGAATATCCTCTTTCAAGCGGAATCACCATATTAAACACATAAACCTCCTATTTTCTCGTACAACGTGCCCTGATCAAACGTATCTAGTACAAGACTCGATACAAGACGAAGTCGACAGATGTATGCACTAACAGTCTAACCAGTGGCGGGCCCAAGAATTATTGTTAAGGGGTGCAAATGAGGGGTTTAACTAGAATTTCAAGGTGTGCGGCAGTAATTTTAGCCTAAAAACACACTAAATTGTTTTTTAAAGGGTGCGCCCGCGCAGTTTTTTGTTAGGAGCGAATTTAAAAGAGTAGAAGATTAATTACAAACTTGATACATATTAAAATATGCTTAGACCTTTTATCTATAAGGTCAATAGCATTTTAGTTTTATAAAATTTAGAGGTTGAAGTAGATTTTATTTTTATAAAACTGATTTATATAAAAATACTAGATATTAATTTCTGTCTTAACTTATAAAATTTAAAACATCCTTCACCTTAACGGAAAAAATAAACTGAGTTAGTGGTTCACTGGTTTGAATGAAAACTTATAAAAATTATGTGACAAAACTATTATTCTTTTTTATAAAAACTGCATGTATATTCTGTTTTATATATACGTGACAAAATTAATTAAATAAAAGAAATTAAGAAGAGTTTGAGTAAATTGCCAAAATCGTCTTTGTGGTTTTATATTTATCAGTTTCGTCCAAATATCCTTCAACATAACATAAAAAATATACTAAGTTAGTGTTTTTGATGAAAATGGCAGAAAATGCCAAAGATAAAGGGCTATTTGGTACAAAAAAAATCATTTTGATGAAACTGGCAAATAGGCCTAAACCGCAGAGATGATTTGGGCAATTTACTCGTATATTAATCATCTAAAGCTTAAATGATTCCTGTGTTTTCCTAGTGATTAAAATGATTAGAGATAGTGGGTAGAAAAGAAATGTATTTTGGAGAAAACAGGAGAGAATGAGTAAGTGAAAATGGTGAAAATTAGACTGTATTTATAGGTTGCTCGAGGCCCAAGCACGCCCCGTGTCTGGCCATATGACATGTTTTAGCTAGTTAGCGAGGCACGGGCAGTGTTTGCCAGACACGGGCCGTGGTCAACTTTGTGGGTCTCTCGGATCCTTTAAATATTCCAGAGGTCAACTTTTGTCATTTTGTGCCGAGACACAGGGCGTGCCTTCAGGGCACTGGGCATGTCTGAACTTTTCTTGCCTGAGCTTCGTTTTGTGATCTTCTAGAAGCACTAACAGTTTCCGGATCCTAGAAATGGGACGTGTCTGGACATCTTTTCTTTATTTCTTCAGATTTTCGTCCGGGTTTATTTCTTTTGTTCAATTTGGGTTCGTTTTGTCCTAAAAATAAAAAAATTAAACCAAAATAAGCCTATTTTAAATATTTGTTTAACAAAACGTAATAAAAAGTAAATGTAAATTGATATAAAAACATATACACTCTTACTTATATCACTTTCTTATTTGTTAGATGCATTATAGTTGGCAGTATTTAACACATCCTTATTAATGTATTATAGTTGGAAGTATTTAACACATCTATAATTCTATTTTTTATATAAAATAAAAAACGAAAGACAAAAACATTATAAAATTAAATTCAACATCCCAATTCCCATGATATTGTACATCAATCCTAGTCATATGTTTCTTAATCTTGACAACAAGTTGGTAAAAAATTGTTTGGTTATATGGTTTGGTTATATATGCAATATGCTTCAAAGAAAAGTGACGTTGAGAGTTTATACATCAAATCTATTAATTATTGCCTATTGGTGTTTCGTTCATTCATCTTTTGAATTATTGGTTCCAATTATTACTCATATCAACTTTAACAACAAAAAACCGAGTCAAACTCGTTTTGTAGGCCTGGACCATATCCATATATATGTATCCTCGTTTTCATACTAATAGGTTGTGCTACTTTGGTCACGGTTCGCATCCTATCAATTTTCATGCTTGTTTAGATCGAATCTTTTTTATTTGGTTCAACCGAAATATTATTGCCTATGTAGGTACGACGATTTGGTTTAAAGATTTGACAGATATTGTACATGCCATGTTCAATCGGTTCAATCATCCGACAAGTTAAATTAATTTTATAAAGGTGTTAATATTCACACAAACATTCTCTCTATCTCTCTCTATATATACATAGATATATAAAATGGACATCACTAGTAACAAAAAATAAACTGCTTATGTGTGTGATGGGTACGTCAATTTGGCATGAACATTTAACATACGTTGTACATGACATCTATATGTTCAATCGGTTCAATATCATCCGACAAGTTAAACCAATTTTAAAAAACCTTCGACTATTTTTTAGTACTATAAAATTATAATATAGACAACACTAGTAACGAAATATAAGTTGCCTGTGTATGCGGTAGGTACGTCAAGTTGGTATGAACTTTTAACATAAACTGACCATGATATATATGTTCAGTCGGTTCAATATCATCCAACAAGTGAAACTAATATTAAAAACTAGGACCGATTTCATAATCGTTTTGAGTCGGGCTTGGAACCGGTTTCAACCAGTTTATTTTATTCAAAACTCTAAGTAAAGGTGCTAATATGTGAGTGATAATAAGCAGGGGCGGACCCACCCTTTGGCTAAGGTGGGCGGCCGCATCCATTGAAAAAAAAAATTTAGTGTATATTTTAGGCAAAAAAATCCGACTGCACCCCTTGAAAATATGGTTGAACACCTCATCCACATACCCGTCAAATATTTTCTGGATCTGACACTGATAATAAGAAACATCTCCTACGTTGTGTCCATTATTAGGGTTCCTCAAGGTCAGTCAATGGGTATCGTTAAGTTAAAGAATGATTAGTTGGATGATAAGAGGAGAGATAATGTGTGACTCCACCTTTGAACCAAACATATTGCATGTGCTCTGTCGAACCACAAATGGTGAGTGTAACAGACCCTCGATGGTGTTTGCCATATTGCCCAATTTACAAAGAAAGGCCCATTTAAATTCACTTCTAACTAAATAATATGTGCTCTAGGTCGTTTTTTTCTTTTTATTATTATTATTATTATTATTATTATTATTATTATTATTTTATTTTATTTTATTTTATTTTATTTTATTTTATTAATTTGCAACTTTGTGTTGCATTGATAGTTGTAACTTTAACATATTTGGGGCTGTTTGGTAGCCTCTTAATGACCATTCAGATGCTACAACTTAATGGTTTAAAACCTCTGAATGAATAAGATGTAACCTCAAGTCTGAATGGTTAAGAGGTAACATCTGAATGGTAAATCATCACATGTCACATTCTTCTACCTTCTCGTTGGTAAAATTCTTAATGGTTGTACATGATTTGTTTTTTATCTTTAATTTTTTTTTTTACTTTTAACCCTAATACAGTTACGTCTTTTACAAATTAACCGTAAAACTTTTTCACTTTTAAATTTGGTTCATATACTATTCATCTTTGACAAAATTTTCATTTTACGTTTTGGTCTAAATTTTGCGAGTTAACATGTCACACCCCCAAATTACCACCTGAGGAATTCTACCGTGAGGTGTGTGACGTACCAGGTCTAGCCACTAATCATGTCGAACTATAATAACAATGTAAAAAAAAAAACATCATGTCCAACATGAATAGTGTATTTCAAATTAAACGTTTCAAAACAAAGTATGTGTTCAGCGAAAGCATAAGCAATTGTTCAATCAACCAAAATCATATTGTTTAGAAAACATAAGACATAACATTAAATGTTTCATCAAGCAACATGATCCATGACATCTCTAACTCCTCAGATTGCAAGTTCTGATCCACTAATGTATCTAACGACCTGCAAGCATGCAGAAAAGTATGGAAACATAAAGTTAGCGAGTTCACAGTTTTTGTTCAACGTAAATCATGTAAGTGTTTAGCTTAAAGACATGTCAAGAATAATAAACTCGGTACCGAATGACTGTTATGTTTGTTATTCCCTCATCAATGTCTATCAGCATTGATCAAAAGTGTTTAAGGTCCTTAGTTCACGTCCGGCTCCCAGCACGATGTGAAGTTTGTCAAACCTAAAAGCGCTATCAACTAATACCCCGTTGCCTCCCAGGCAACTAGCTCGGTAGTAAGTAGGGACTTTCGTGATAGAGTTTGAGTTTATTAACTGACATCGAAATTAAACTACAACATTTATAAAAAGTATTCCTCCTAGGAATAATAATTTGTCCCTTGGGACGCATGCTTGTGAAAGAGTAGTGAACTCACCTTAGTTTGCTCGGTATGCGTTAATGTGCCTTTAACGCGTTAATATAAGTGTTATGTCCGTTACACGCGACCTAATGTACAATATCGTGTAGATAAGTATTCGAGTAGGGTTTGCAGTACCCTAAGTGTCCAAACAACAGTGTTCAATGTGATTAGGTTTACCATTTTAGTACATAGTATCAAACAGTTTAGTTGGTGACATATTGTGTGATATTGAGAAACTCGGATGTATCGTTTGATTAATAACTCGGAACACTCAAATAACACATATATTCAGATAACGTGTATTATAATTAAACTCAGGTAGCATGTATCATAATAAATCCAGATAGCATGTAATATACATAAACTTGGATTGTCCATTATATATAATTAAAGTCGGATAATAATGGGTATAAGGCCAGACCCCATGTGTGAAACTAGGAACAATTACATCCATCCTCTATACTTGGACCATTAAACCACACCACATAAACCCGGACCCATTACTCTTCTCTTAAATGCGGAATACATCAAAGCTAGTAAACTTGGAACACATCAAACCAGTAATTCGGACTCCCTTATCCTTTTCTTAGTAAACTCGGACATATAGTCCTCTACTCAGTTCGGACATATTGGTCCATTAATGAACCTAGACATATTGGTCCTTTAATAAATTGGGACCTATTGGCCCACTAATAACTCAGACATATTGTTCTCTTATTAAACTCGTAATACATAAATCAAACCCGGACACATTATTAATGTAAACTCGGAATACATTATATTTGTTAAACTCGGAACACATTGTATCATCTAAACTTGGAAATATTACATCTATTTAAGCTCGGCAATATACACATCCTCGGACATGAAAAGCTAGGAACAATATAAGTAAATTCGGAATTTATATATAGGATATACATATAAATCCCGAATTAACTTACAAGGAAACTCGGAACCATAAGTGAAATCCGGATCCCCTTTTTATATAATAAATAAACTCGGATTCTTTTAACTAACAAGCTCAGATTCTTTTATTTGATAAAGTCGGATTCGTATATGTTGTATAAATAAGCTAGAAACATGATAATCCCAGACTTTATGATTTCACAAAGTCTGACAATTGTCTCCGGAGTAACAAGCGCACAGAATAAACACAATCGCAGTTTTCTTTTCAATGTAACAGTTCCTACGATCAAACCCTAATCTCGAACATCAACAATGTTATGAATCAGATCAACAATTTAACAATTCTAGCATGTCAATAGCATCCTAACATCAGGCAACCAATCACACATTATCCATAAACCATTGCACATTCAATCAAGCGTGATCACTAAACATAGAACAATCGTTTGGAGGACTAGGGTTTGCATGAATTCAAGAGAACAAGAATAACAACGTGTAATATAAACATTACCTTAGGTTCGATGTAGGTTTTGTTCTTGAAGAATTGAAAGATCAAAGATTGATGATTGTGTGATAACTTGGTGTAGCCAAATGATTGGAGAAATGATTTAGAGAAACGGCCGTATGATGGATTATAAGGAGTGTTTAGGGTTTCTGGTATTTTATTAGAGTTTCAATATAAACTCTAAACACCCTTAACTAATTAACTTTCACACAATGCACATAACATCTTGTAATTTACAATTAAAGCATATAATTCACGTATTTGTATTGCAATGCATAAGTTTCGTATAAACCGTCCGTTTATAATTATTATTCGAGTTAGTTACCAACGTTCGAGAATTAACTTATGTGTGTATTTCGGTAATTCCCCGAATTACTGTTGGGATTGAACCCTATCAAAGGAACAGATAATTAAAGCCAAAACTGGATCAGAGCAGTGGATCCAGAATAAGCAAAAGTTATGTATTCAAGTCTCTCCCCTTGAAAGTGGTTTCAACATCTGCTGACCTCCAAACTACTGATCTTTACTATTTGCTGACCTACAACTGCTGCCCAATTCAAAGACTGATGAAAGACTAAAGCTCTGCTGTTCAATCTACTGCTTTGGGTCAAGCTCTGCTGGATATATCAAATACTGTTGGGTTCACATCAGTGGAAGGATGCAATAGTAGTTTAGTTTATATTATGAAATGTAATGTATGACAGTAGTTAGTATAGCAGAGTTTGTATAGGTCAGATGTTACAGTTTGTTAGGAGGTTAGATGTCACTTTCATGGTGACGTCAACTTAGATGCTTCAGTGGTTTGCTCGTGCCTATAAATAGAAAAGTGCTCTGTACTGTTCTATTAGCTCTTCACCATCTTTCTCCTGCACGAAAAAATCACTGTGAGCTCAGGCTGAGGGGGAGTTTGTTATACACTTGCAATTGTAATTGAATCTTGTAATAAATTCAAGCATTCGGTTCAATGTTAAACATGTGTGTTGAAATCAATTCTCCTGTTTGATTGTGTGCAAAGTTTGTTATCATTTATATTCCGCTGCATTTCTCATTCATCTTTCATCTTAATTCAAACGTAAAACACAATCAATCCAAACTCAGATCCTAACAATTGGTGTCAGAGCTCGGACGGTCAAATTTGGTTTAACAATCATTTTGACATAAATAGTTCAGCTCAAAATTGTTGATACTGATAGTTTGTTCGTTTTGTTGAAAAACAGTGTAAGGTTTAATCACCATTAAAGTTGATTAATCAGTGCCTGTAAAACAACCAGGATGACGTCACAATCACAAGATGATAAGAATAACATTGGCTCTCTTTTCAAACCACCTATGCATAAACGTAATGAATACATCATCTGGGAGAGAAGGATGGGTCACATCCTTGCTCAACATAATACTGGATGTTGGAGATCTGTTGTTTTTGGACCACATGTTCCCATGGTGCCAAGTGCTGAGGATTCAAAGAAGTACGAACCTAAAAAACCTGAAAATTATACTAAAACTGATTTTCAAAAGTTCGAACTCGATGCTAAATCATTTAGCATCATTGCATCTGCATTACCCAATGAGATCTATGCTGGACTGTTACATTGTAACAGTGCCAAAGAGCTATGGGATGCACTGAAGGAACAGTTTGGGGGAACTGAAGAAGTTATTGAAAATAATAGGGAAATTCTGAATCAGCAGTATGAAACCTTTTGTCACATCAAGGGGTGAATCGTTGACCCAACAGTTTGAGCGATTCAGCTGTCTCATTAGTGAGCTAGGACTTGTTAAAGTTACATTTCCAAATGCAACTCAAAATAGCAGGTTTCTTAGATCACTACCTGAAAAATGGGATACAATTGCTTTTGTAACTAGAAATTCAGCTGAGTTCAAAGATCTGACCCAACTTCATGGTAGACTCCTGACCTATGAAAGGGAGTTAAACCAGAAAAGGAAGTTGCAAGAGTCTGGCAAAGTTGCTGATGACTATTCATTTGGCAGCACAGCTCTTTTTGGTCAGGAAGAATCTGGTAGCAGTAGTAAGGATCAGAGTTTTGACCACTTTATTGATTTAACTGCTGGTGGAAATTTCAACAACTCTGATTCTCACTCTGCAAATTATGCTTTTGTTGCAAATTGTGAAAACCAGATGTCAGATAATTTGTGCTTTTAACTAAATGCTTTGCAACACTTTGATCCCACTGACTTAGAAGAGATAGACATTTTGCATCAATTGGCTTTGCTTAGTGTAAGAACAAGCAAATTCTATAAAAGAACATGGAGAAAATTCCCAGGGTTACATGGGAATTTGAGAGTGGGGTTGGATAAATCAAAACTGAAATGCTACAAGTGCAATAGGCTAGGTCATTTTGCTAGGGAATGCAGGAGTCAAACCACTGGTCCAATAATAACTCATCCCAGCTCAATCCCTAGACCACAACATCAAAGCATTGTGCAATATACCCAATATACCCCTGCAGCACATGTTAACACTGCTCAAGGGGATCAAAGCAGCAAAACAACTGCTTTGAAACCCACACCTACAATCCATAAAAAGCCAAAACAAAAGAAAACTCAACCCCCCCCCCCCCCAAACCTACCAAAAAGGCAACTCTGGAGGATGAGATACCAGAGCAATTGTCAGTGACAACACAAAAGTCACAAGAAACCACTGCTGCTACTTCCTCACAGTAGATGGTAGAAATATCTCCACCCATGGCTGAAACTCCTCCTGCTTCTTCTCAAATAGAATAGGTTGTACAAATAGGGACACCACAATATGATGATCTGGAATCACTTGCTTCCATCATCCACAGCCCAATGCCTGGGGCCAATTCTCTTTCTACACCCAACCTCACCTCCACAATTCCCTCACCAACTAAATTACTGTTGGATGCTATTGATTTGAACCAGGCACAAACCAGTCCTTCTCAATCACCTATCAATGAGAATATGCCTCAACAAATGACTGGGTCTGATGTATCAGTCATTGCTAACCCACCAACACAACCTGAGGAGGTTACACCCCTTGAGTTACAAGTAACTCTTGGTGGTAGTCCAAGTGAAGCAGCCACTACAAGTGTTGAATCCACTGATTTACACTTGGACAATGGTTACATCAATAAGACTTCCTTGGAGGCAATTCCATCTATAGCACCTCTGATAACCACTGGTGAGTTTGTTTTAACCACTGGTATTATCAAAAGGTTATCAAGTGTTGAAGGAAGAAGTCCCCAGAACCAAGAAAAAAGGGCATCAGTGGATAACGTTTGGAGTACACTCCCTACATCAACCACTGTTACAACCACTGCTAGTGGGAAATCAGATGATCCCATTAAGTTGGGTGATGGTTTAAAGTACCTGGAATTGACGGAAAGAATTGAAAAACTAGATACCTCTGTTGCAGAAATCAAAGAAATGCTACAACAGTTGTTGACAGTACAAAAGGTGCAATCCACTGTTGTTCCACCTCAAGCACCTGCTCCACCACAAGCACCTACTGCAGATGAGTTATGGAACCTATTTCAACCTTTTCTCCAACAACAAAAACAAATGGCTGATCAGCAACATGCAATACATGTACAAGAGCTGAGAAACACAATGGAGTCCAGGTTCAAGAACACACAAGCAGACATTAAGGCTATAAAGGCCCACATATTGAACACCACTGGCACTACTCTTCCAACTGTTCTCTTCATTGATCAATTACCCTCAGATAATGCCAAAAAGGGGGAGAAAATTCAGGAGTGGAAGAAGAAGGGAATAGATGATGTTCTTTTCATTGAACTAGAAAAGGATGCTATGACCAAGAAGATTCCCTTGCCAGATGGTAGCAAAAAGGTTGATGTTACCAAAAATGCACTTGATGAAGCAAAAGCAAGTGTAAAAAGGGACAGAGAGGCAAAGGACTTGTCCAGGTGGAATAAGGAGAAAAGAGCTTACATGGAGCTGAATGCACAGGGTTGTTTTGAGCCAAAGGATGTTAAAAATCTCGAGCTGAAAAGAAATCCCACTAGAAAAGTGAGGGAACCCAAATCCATACCATCCAGACCCACAAAGCATACTCCCAAACCACCGTCCAAAAGCCCCCAACATCAATCTTCCACCCAAACAGTTGTTACAACACCTGTTGTATCAACAACTGTTGATACTTCAGTGGTTTCAACAACTGTCAGCCAAACACATGCCATCTCTTCAACACACACCACAACCACTGCCCTACCACCATCACCACCAAAAATCACTTCACCACCAAAAACAGCCACACCACCATCACCTCCTGCCAAAAAGCATAAGACATCAGATGTTACAACATCTGTTGTAATGGCAACAATGGTTGAAACACCAGTTGTTTCAACAACTATTAGTCAGCCACCTTCTACCACTCAAATCACTACCACTGATCCACCCAAAACATTATCAGTCTCTCCTCAACCAAAAAGGAGAAGACTAATTCTGAAAGATGATGATACTTCACCACCACCAACATCTTTAAAATCTCTATCACTTGTTACAGTACCAAAACCTGTTCCTCTCTCATCAGATCAGATTCAAAAGCCATTAGCTCCTGCAGATGTTCAATTTCCTCTTGAGCTTATAGCAGTCAGAGAAGAAATCAAATCTTTTTACTATGAGGATGACCCTGCAAAAAGGAGACTGCCATCTGTTGAAGGATATCCAAGGCCAAATAATATTGAAGAATACTTGAAAGTCAAAGCCAAACAAGCAGAGGATATCTCAAAAAGAAATTCACAAGGGAAATCTGATAGAGAAATTCAACAGAACTACCAATTCTTGCTCACACAAGTAAGATCTTTGGAACAATTTGCAAAGAATGTGTGTCAGCAGATATCAGAAAAGGCAGATGAATCTCTGAGAAAAGATTATGTTGAAAACATCATGGCCCATAAGAAATACAAAGGAGAGAGACACATGTATAAAGACTGGACCATTCCTGAGCTGGAAAGTGAAGCAGCCAGGATTCAAGACATGATCAAGAACAAAGTCAAACATACTCCTCCAGATTAAGCAAAGTTCAAAAAGAATGTACCTGATAAAAAGGTAGAGCTGAGGAGAATGAAAGAGGAATTAGCTGCTGCTGATTATGGGTCCTTAAATCAAGTGTTGAGATGGAAAGAAGATAAAGTCAGGGCTACCTACAAAAGCTTGGAGAAATTAAGGAAGACAGATCCTAATGCTCCACAAAGCCTGACTATCCTAAAGCAGAGGTCTCAACAAGACCACCAAAGCAGCAAATCAGGAGAGCCACTGCTCCAACTGGTGCAACCATCTTTAAAAGAAGGCAACAAAAACAATTGGGTGCTGAAACAATCCAAGAGCTAATGGCAGGTGATGACCTTGTAAAAGAAGGCATTAAGAAGATGATTGTAGAAACTCTTGGATTGGATCAAACTGCAAGTACTGCTCAAACAGTCATCAATAGGCCAGCATCACCAAACACCTCATCTAATAAAAATCTCCCAAGAAACCCACCAGACTCAAAAGTACTAAAGTGGAAAACTGACAAACAGAACCATGTACTGACAATGATCAAGACTAGTGGAGAAGTGAAGAAAATAACAAGGGAACAAGCACTTGGCCTAAGTCTTGAAGATTTGCAGGATCTCCTTGATCTTCTACTTAGCAGGGATGATGATGACACAGATGGCTTAGCCTTTGAGTTACAACTCAAAGGGCAAATAAGGGAACTGTTGATGAGGCAATAAAGATCTTCCAATAATGAAGAGTTTTGGCATTATCTGTTCCAGGGGGAGATTGTTGGAATTGAACCCTATCAAAGGAACAGATAATTAAAGCCAAAACTGGATCAGGGCAGTGGATCCAGAATAAGCAAAACGTATGTATTCAAGTCTCTCCCCTTGAAAGTGGTTTCAACATCTGCTGACCTCCAAACTACTGATCTTTACTATCTGCTGACCTACAACTGCTGCCCAAGTCAAAGATTGATGAAAGACTAAAGCTCTGTTGTTCAATCTACTGCTTTGGGTCAAGCTCTGCTGGATATATCAAATACTGTTGGGTTCACATCAGTGGAAGGATGCAGCAGTAGTTTAGTTTATATTATGAAATGTAATGTATGACAGTAGTTAGTATAGCAGAGTTTGTATAGGTCAGATGTTAGAGTCTGTTAGGAGGTTAGATGTCACTTTCATGGTGACGTCAGCTTAGATGCTTCAGTGGTTTGCTCGTGCCTATAAATAGAACAGTGCTCTGTACTGTTCTATTAGCTCTTCACCATCTTTCTCCTGCACGAACAAATCACTGTGAGCTCAGGCTGAGGGGGAGTTTGTTATACACTTGCAATTGTAAATGAATCTTGTAATAAATTCAAGCATTCAGTTCAATGTTAAACATGTGTGTTGAAAGCAATTCTCCTGTTTGATTGTGTGCAAAGTTTGTTATCATTTATATTCTGCTGCATTTCTCATTCATCTTTCATCTTAATTCAAACGTAAAACACAATCAATCCAAACTCAGATTCTAACAATTGGTATCAGAGCTCGGACAGTCAAATTTGGTTTAACAATCATTTTGACATAAATAGTTCAGCTCAAAATTGATGATACTGATAGTTTGTTCGTTTTGTTGAAAAACAGTGTAAGGTTTAATCACCATTAAAGTTAATTAATCAGTGCCTGTAAAACAACCAGGATGACGTCACAATCACAAGATGATAAGAATAACATTGGCTCTCTTTTCAAACCACCTATGCTTAAACATAATGAATACAACATCTGGGAGAGAAGGATGGGTCACATCCTTGCTCAACAGAATACTGGATGTTGGAGATCTGTTGTTTTTGAACCACATGTTCCCATGGTGCCAAGTGCTGAGGATTCACAGAAGTACGAACCTAAAAAATCTGAAAATTATACTGAAACTGATTTTCAAAAGTTCGAACTCGATGCCAAAGCATTTAGCATCATTGCATCTGCATTACCCAATGAGATCTATGCTGGACTGTTACATTGTAACAGCGCCAAAGAGCTATGGGATGCACTGAAGGAACAGTTTGGGGGAACTGAAGAAGTTATTGAAAATAATAGGGAAATTCTGAATCAGCAGTATGACATAGGGAAATTCTGAATCAGCAGTATGAAACCTTTTGTCACATCAAGGGTGAATCATTGACCCAACGGTTTGAGCGATTCAGCTGTCTCATTAGTGAGCTAAGACTTGTTAAAGTTACATTTCCAAATGCAACTCAAAATAGCAGGTTTCTTAGATCACTACCTGAAAAATTGGATACAATTGCTTTTGTAACTAGAAATTCAGCTGAGTTCAAAGATCTGACCCTGACCCAACTTCATGGTAGACTCCTGACCTATGAAAGGGAGTTAAACCAGAAAAGGAAGTTGCAAGAGTCTGGCAAAGTTGCTGATGACTATTCATTTGGCAGCACAGCTCTTTTTTGGTCAGGAAGAACCTGGTAGCAGTAGTAGGGATCAGAGTTTTGACCACTTTATTTATATAACTGCTGGTGGAAATTTCAACAACTCTGATTCTCACTCTGCAAATTATGATTTTGCTGCAAATTGTGAAAACCAGATGTCAGATAACTTGTGCTTTGAACTAAATGATTTGCAACACTTTGATCCCACTGACTTAGAAGAGATGGACATTTTGCATCAATTGGCTTTGCTTAGTGTAAGAATAAGCAAATTCTATAAAAGAACATGGAGAAAATTCCCAGGGTTACATGGGAATTTGAGAGTGGGGTTGGATAAATCAAAACTGAAATGCTACAAGTGCAATAGGCTAGGTCATTTTGCTAGGGAATGCAAGAGTCAAACCACTGGTCCAATAATAACTCATCCCAGCTCAAACCCTAGACCACAACATCAAAGCACTGTGCAATATACCCAATATACCCCTGCAGCACATGTTAACACTGCTTAAGGTGATCATTGCAACAAAACAACTGCTTTGAAACCCACACCTACAATCCATAAAAAGCCAAAACAAAAGAAAACTCAACCCCCCCCCCAACCTACCAAAAAGGAAACTCTGGAGGATGAGATACCAGAGCAACTGTCAGTGACAGCACAAAAGTCACAAGAAACCACTGCTGCTACTTCCTCACAGCAGATGGTAGAAATATCTCCATCCATGGCTGAAACTCCTCCTGCTTCTTCTCAAAAAGAACATGTTGTACAAATAGGGACACCACAATATAATGCTCTAGAATCACTTGCTTCCATCATCCACAACCCAATGCCCGGGGCCAATTCTATTTCTACACCCAACCTCACCTCCACAATTCCCTCACCAAGTAAATTACTGTTGGATGCTATTGATTTGAACCAGGCACAAACAAGTCCTTCTCAATCACCTATCAATGAGAATATGTCTCAACAAATGACTGGGTCTGATGTATTAATCATTGCTAACCCCACCAGTCCTTCTCAATCACATATCAATGAGAATATGCCTCCTTCAGCAGTAGTTTAGTTTATATTATGAAATGTAATGTATGACAGTAGTTAGTATTGCAGAGTTTGTATAGGTCAGATGTTAGAGTTTGTTAGGAGGTTAGATGTCACTTTCATGGTGACGTCAGCTTAGATGCTTAAGTGGTTTGCTCGTGCCTATAAATAGAACAGTGCTCTGTACTGTTCTATTAGCTCTTCACCATCTTTCTCCTGCACGAACAAATCACTGTGAGCTCAGGCTGAGGGGGAGTTTGTTATACACTTGCAATTGTAATTGAATCTTGTAATAAATTCAAGCATTCAGTTCAATGTTAAACATGTGTGTTGAAAGCAATTCTCCTATTTTATTGTGTGCAAAGTTTATTATCATTTATATTCCGCTGCATTTCTCATTCATCTTTCATCTTAATTCAAACGTAAAACACAATCAATCCAAACTCAGATCCTAACAATTACCGATGTAGACTCATTTAACTAACCCTAGTTAAATGCAGTGCTATGAATGTATGTCTAAATTTACTGTGGTTTGGTTAAAGTATTAACCTGAAATTGCGGGTTGTCACATAACACGCCGCAACGTTGATTATTGTGTCGTCCCTATCATGCAAAAACCCAATTAACCTAGGTAGCTAGAGTAAGTCGAGTATCATACCCATGTAGAGCATGTGGTTAGTATTACATAAGTTGTTTGATTATCTAAATAATTTTCAAAACAAATGTACAACACAATTATGAAGTTCACTATTTAACTTGATGGTTTGGTTTGGAATCAAGGAAAGATATCATTTTGAGTTGTAAGAATCATGAACAAAAGCTTTGATATAATTGGTAATTTAAAACAATGATTATATAGTTTAGTAACAATAATGAGAAAACGGATCAAACCCGTGTTTCTGAACTGCAAAATAAATAGAATTAGTCCCACACAATGAATTTGGGTTCTACTGGAAAACAAAATAATATATTGGATTTGTTAACGAAAACCTAGTTATAGAAATTAATAATCGTCTAACGCATGTAAATGGTGCATGAAAACCATCACTACACGAATAACGGATAATTGTATGTTTTATAAACAAGAACACAAATCAAACCCTAGTTGATTTTGTAAACAAAAGAAATCGTTATCTAACAATGTCAATGGTGTAATGAATTAACCTTAACAGTCGCAAGTTTATGACAATACTTACAATCACGCTAACAATCTTAAACAAAACAATATTCAAGAGCAAGTTCAATCTCAATTGTGCATAAACAAAACCCTAAAAACTTACAAACCTACACCCTATAATGATCTTGATGGATTAGCCTTTAATCTTTCTGAATTGCATCTTGGAATCTTCATTTTTGTGTTCGCAATCTTCAATCAGATAATGGCATCACCCCAAAACTCCCCAAAAAGCCCTTAAAAGGGTCTTGGGATGAGATCTTTTGATATTTGGGTGAAACACCATTAAACAAGTCAAACGGGGCAATTTCACACATTAAATGATAGTTAAACAAACCCAAAACAAGCCTCGATGTCGCCGACACACCCCCTGACTATTCAACGCATTTTTTTTTTGCCGCTCGACGCGATCAAAGAAGCTCATCTGATGTGTCCATGTCGCCAACTTGTATAGGCGCGTTGGCTACACCAAAACCATCTTTTCACATTTTTTATAAAGTGTGAACTCCCATCATCAGTGATCACTGATCCGGCTAAGGTTGTACGTTCCGGTGGTGAAAGTTAAGGTTGAGGGTGGAAGAGAAGGTGGACGGTGGTCTGCTCATTTAGGATGTTTGAATCTCATATTTTGACGGAGGGACTCAAAGTGTAGTGTTTTTCAAACCACATGGACTCATGTTTCCAAAGCTCTCATCCGGGGATTCGACATGACTCCGCCCCTTAACCACATGGAAGCAAATTGCACTTTACTCTAGATCTTAGGTTTTCACTTCAGGATTTTTACATTGCAGATTTTAGAAATTTTGTTTCAGATTATTGTATCTTTTTATTTGACATTGTGTTTTTCTAAAGGGTTATTGGATTTTATCACCTTTAACTATTGGCCATTGACCGTTGCCACCCCCAACTATCACTTTGACGCCCGTCACCCCCAACTTAACACTTAATGTGTTCTCTCACCAGATTACTAACTTTTGATCCTATTACACCCCAAAAAGTGTAGTAACATGATCAAAAGTTAGTGATCAGTTAGCGACATGATGACAGAACACACTAAGTGTTAAGTTTGGGGTGACGGGCGTCAAAGTGATAGTTGAGGGTGGCAGCGGCCAATAGCCAACATTTGAGGGTGATAAAATCTAATAAGCCTTTTTTAAAATATCGTTATTCTGTTTTTTATTCGTTGTGTCTCTTTTCCTTGGCATTGTGTTATATTGCTCAATATTTTGTTATAATTTGGTATTCATTGTGTATTTGTACTCATCCTAAATTTAGAAGAATATATCGTCTGTAGAACTTGAACCCAAAACCTCTTCGTCCCAAACCCATATGTTAAAAGTTTTCTCTTTATCAATTGAGCACCACCATATTTTATATATAATTAAAGTAACCTCTTAGAAGTTATAACTTTAGTCAATATATGAAAAATACCATCAAAAATTGTTCGACACAAAATACAACAAAGATTAAATAGAGACCAACACGAAGGGCACGGTCTTCAATCCAAATCATGAGCCTTTTTACATAGGTCACGAGTGGCAAAGTAATTCTCGATTTCTTCTTTTATGTATTTATCTTTTTACTATGAAATTAATTATATTAAAATAATGTCATCATCAAAGTTTCTTTAAAAAAATTACAATTGAGAACTAAACTATATTGTGAAATTGGATTCATGTATTGTCAAAACTCAAAAGAGTAACATGTTATAATATCAAGCACTATAAGGTGTACTCGTATTTATAAAATAAAAAATAATATCTTTGATTATTTTGGTTCCACATTAATAAATATGTTAGTAAAATTAGATGTGTTTTATTTGTTTAATTATTTATTCTCTCCTGCTTTGGCTTTTTGTGAAAAACACTAGATTCGTACATCCGTGAGTCTACTCCATTGAAACTTTCCAACATTTTACCCTTTTTCGAGTACTAAAAAGGTTATTTTTTATTATTTTGTAACAAATAAATATTTTAGAATATTATATATACATATATATATATATATATATATATATATATATGGAATGTATTAGGACAATTAGAATGTATTTTAAAACGTTTTTTGTAACGGTCAACATAATCAATCCCGAGCACTCTCGGGGCACCCATTGGACCAAACGGAGTACTCCGAGAGTAACCCGAGTCCACCACCAATTCCGAGAAAAACCCGGTAACCCATCCCCCTCGTAGGCACGACAGTGAAATTACCGGTGAAACCCATTTGGCTCAAGAATTGAACTCAGGTTTCCCTAGTTCTCCTATCATTGCCCACAATGTATTTTAAAACGTGTGTGACATATAGACCAACAAAATTGCCTAATTCATCATGAAGTATAGTTTAAATAGCTTACGGTCACCTACAACAGTGTCATGGGTTCAAATTATTACAAATACAAAGTTATATGATATTTAAATGTAAAAATTTGCTTTTAAAAAAAGTGACAGGTTTGTAATGTAAAAACTTAATTTTAACAGTATATAAATCATCTTTTACTATCTACAAATATGCTTTTATTTAGCATTTGAAATAATATAAGAAGTAAATGTAGCAAACAAAATAATGATAATAATATAACTAGAGTCACCACACATGATACATAGTCGATGCATTAATGAAATACCAAATTTAAGTAGGTTCTTTATAAGCATTCATATTTTGACATTTGAGATTTATATATAGATTCTTAATATACAAAATATCTTTAGTTATGTCCTCAAACTACTAAACATAAAATAAGACATGCATCATGAGGAGAATAAAGGGGGTTACCTTGATCACCAAAATTAGGCGATTTTTATAATAAAAATCTAAATTTTCTTAAATAATAAATTGTCATCATACATTATTAAATACATTATTATTAAAAATGTTATGCATGATTGCATTTATAAAAAAAATTGAAAATAAGTAGGGTATAATTATTTCCCAAATTAAATAAACAGTTCGTGAAGTTTTGTATTGAGAACATAGCACATTTGGAGACCTGTTTTATTGCTTGTCATCCAATCATCCATAATTGACGTTTTAACCTAATCCGTGCTTTCCGATATCTCTCTCTTGATTTGCATCGTAATTTTATATATTCTCTTTTTACATTATTCTATAATCAGTGAACCTTTTGCCTGTTTACAAATAAATAATAACTAGTATTTTACTATCGCCGCGTTGCGGCGAACGGCTTTTGTTGTTTAGTCTGTGTTTACATGTGTTTTGAAATCACTACGAGCGCGTTGCGTATGGAAACCGTTGACAAGAATAAAAAGAAAATATAGAAAAAACACTAAAAGATAACCAAAAGAAAATCAACAAAATGATATTGGGTACCGGTACCAAATTTCCCGAACCGAAAGATCTTAAGTACCAATTCGGTACGACTTTTGGCGTTCCCGGTACCGGTTCGCTACTGTTTTTTACTTTCATATACCGGTACCATAACTGGTATTTTCAATACCAATACCAATTCGGTATTGGTTGGCACCGAGCTCATCCCTACCCCTGAAAGTAAAAAAAGAATCATTAAAAGTTGAAGAAAATCAACAAAAAAAAAGTTGCATGATACTGCTGTACGACACCCGTGATTAGAGATGAGCAAATGGTACCGGGTAGCAGTACCGAATTTCCCGAACTAAAAGATTTTCAAAATCAATTCGATACCGACTTTTGGTGTTTTCTGTACTAGGATGGTGTCGGTTTTTACCTTCATGTACCGATAACCGTACTGGTATTTTCGATACCAATACCGGTTGACACAAAGCTTATCTAACTTAAAAAGTAAAAAAAATAATAAAATTTATTAAAAAAAACTATATATATTATTCTACTGTTCAAAACATTGGTTTTTTAATATAGAGTAAATTTCAAAGTTCGTCCTTTATGTATGTCTAAAATATCAAAGTATGTCCTTTGTCTTTAATAACCTCAGAAAACATCCTTAATGTTTGAAAAACCAATCAAGTTATGTCCTTTACCCTAAACCTTGTTTGTTTTCCCAGTTAAGTCAGGTCACATGTGAAGCACATGAGGGTATATTGGTCATTTTACCCTGTCTTTTGTAATTTACTATAAAATTAATAATCATAATCATCTTCAACATTCACCTGCCACCACACCCTCTCTCTCTCTCACACACACACCAGCTTTCTCTCTCTCTCTCATTGCAAGACCACCACCACCACCACCACCACCGCCGTACACCTCAGCAGACCGACCACCACCGCCCGTACACCACAGCAGACGGACCACCACCGCCGTATTGTTCTCTCTCACACACACACCAGCTCTATCTCTCTCTCTCTAATTGCAAGACCACAACCACCACCAGAGCCTTTAATCCGCAAATCAGAGAGAGCAGGGCTGTACTTCACAGCAGGTTTGGTTATGCGATTGTTTCGAAACCCCTTGATTTTAATCGAAGTCTTTTTAGGGTTTGCAGATCGAAGGCCACCAGGTGGTAAACCAGCCTCACACATAAGCGCATGGTCATGTGCTACATTGGCTGCCCTAATTCGGTCCAAATCTTCATCACCAGAGCTTGGAACAGACCTGGTGGATCGATTGACAGCTCTGTGGGCTCTTGAATGCTCTGCTCGAACACTAGCCGACACTTCAGGAGGGCTCAAATTTGGGGCTTCTTGATGTTTGAGGGCGGCATCACGAGACGAACAGATAGCTCCAATTTTAGGTGGTGGCTGACATAAATGGTTATCTCTTTGTTCCCCACTAACATCCGTAGCCGGAAAAAATGGACTTTCTTCACTTCTGAGTTCAAACAGGGTGATGGTGGTGGTCGAGTGGCGGTGGTCGGGTGGTGGCAGATCGGTGGCGGTGGCAGTGGCGGTGGCAGGTACTTTCTTCACTTCTGAGTTCAAACAGGGTAAAATGGAGCAGTCTTGCTTTGAGGTCCAACATGATTTGTTAGGGTTCATGTGAAATCGAAAGAGGCGTTGACTGAATTGTTGAATAGTGGGAGAATGAATATATGCAGGTTTTGATTTTGATGATTACAGAATAGAAATTGGTTAGTATTGATTGTATTTATTGTTTTTGATGATTATTTATTTTATTATTTATGATAAAATGACCAAAATACCCTTATGTGGGGCTGACTTAGTCAAATTTAACCATGAAAAGTAACTGGATTAGGACTAAAGGACGTAACATGTAATGATTTGCAAACATTAAGGATGTTTTCTGATGTTATTAAAGACAAAGGACATACATTGATATTTTAGACATACATAAAGGACGAACTTTGAAATTTACTATTTAATATATAGAAGAATGTTTTATTATTAGGACATTGTATTTTGTCTAGCGTGTTTGTAATTATTGTCAACTTAATGCTTAGGGTGGGTGGGGCGTAGTCGGTAACTCATGTTCGGGTATCACTCTCTAAGCGAAATCATGAAATAGTCACAGAAGAATGGAATAAGAATTTTGAGTGTGTGTATTTGCATGGCAAACAATGCAGAGGGCTAGTACATGCGGGTACATCGACACCAATTCCAACAGTTAATTGAGGTGACACCCTGTTGTGTTGTGTTGTTTTCGTCCGTGAGCACCCCTCCCACCCTGTGCTATTCGATATAGTAATTATTGTCATTTCATGTAATGTAACATTAATTTTTAAAGAAAAAATTCAATAATTTATTTAATTACCATTATAGTTACTTCTAGTATAATATATTAAAAAACACTATAATTCAGTATTTCATAAATTTCATAAGTAATTGTAATAATTAATTAACTAGTCATTTGCCTCCCGCGTTGCGGTCAGTGGCGCAGGTTAGAAGAGGCCGCGCAGGGGAGGGGGGAGTGCGACTCCTCGAACTTTTCGCTCAGTAGTTTTATATATGTAGCTTCTTTATAGAAATTTTTGGGTATATACGTTTTCGACCCCCCGGTTCTATAGAAATTTTTGGATATATACGTTTTCGACCCCCCGTCGGAAATCTCAAACTTCGCCACTGATTGCGGTTGGGGGGAGGCGTAAAACCATGCTAACTAGTCATTTGCCTCCCGCGTTGCGGTTGAAGGGAGGCGTAAAACCATGCTACCAACGTTACCAGCAGTGGCGGAACCAGAAGAAATATTCAGGGGTATCCCAATTTTTTTACCGTGTGTTTATATAATTTATAGAATAGAGAATTTTTTTTACCTATATTACGGGGCAGGGCCAATCTTGAAAATCAAGTGCCCTGGTCCAGCCAAAAAAAGACACTTAGGCCTTAAAGAATTAAATTTTATAAACTAGTTTTTTTAATGTTATTAGTATTTAGGTTAATGAATCCATATTGAGTATTTCACATTTGAGCTATGTTTTATGAATCAATATTGACAATAAGTTTTTAGGTTTTAGACCGGGCTAGATTTATTTTTAATTTTTACGTAAGGGGCCGATCGATTACGCAAAAAATGAAGACTGTGCGTTGGAGCAAGAAGATTGTAAACCGAATTTCGCTACAAGGCATACTAATTGTTGAATATAATGAAACTGCTTCTCAATATTTATACACAACACAAATCCCTTAATAGTCCATCCCCACCCCACCTAACAGGTTGTATTAAATTGTTCTTTAAAGAAAGAATTAAAATGTATTTTTTGGAATTGAAAGGTAAATTAAATTAACTTTTGACTTTCAGACTTATCTTCCCAGACTTATCTTCCCAAGATGTACTCCTCAAGAAACCTTTCTTGTATCAAAACCTGCAACTTTTTTTTTATTTCACTTCAATGCTAACAAAGAAACTTTACCAACTTCATCTTTTTTCTTTGTTTTCCTTCCATGGTTATTTTGGCCAATATAATCAGTATTTTTTAGGCTAAATTTTTTTTGAGAGGTGTCCTAGTTGTTGTTGAGGGGTGTCCTTAGTATAAAAATCGAAAAAAAAAAAATTTACACTACCGGATAAAAGTTGAGCCGTAGCCCGGGCTACGCCTCGGACTACACTAGGTCCGCCCCTGGTTACCAGGAGGGCGTAAAACCATGCTTAGTAGCAACTGAATGACGATCAAAACCAGGAAAAAGTGAAAATAAAAACACGAATTTCTAACACCAAGTGACTCACGTGACGTAAGACGTAGACGAAGTTGAATTTACACCGACACACATTAGAAAGTCGAGAGGTAAAAAAAACTTGAGGGACCACATGTGACCATCAGATACTATGTTAAATAACCGACTGCCAACAAAATTTAAAAAAAAAAAAACATTACAAAACAAAAAAAGGAAACTTTAAGTTCATTATGCAAAAAAAAAAAAAGCGATAATAGACAAAACTAAAAGAATAAAAAAGATACTATTGATTTTAATTTTAATGTTATGAATTAATATATACACATAAATATATACGTTTTTCTCTTTTGCTAATAAGTTTAAATACATTTGTATAAACTAGTGGGAAAGCCCGTGCGTTGCGGCGGGTATCCCGACTGATATCATATTCATTTATGATATGTATTATAAATGTTGACTTTTAAGCATGAAGTTTGTTAGTTACAAAACCAGCATGTCACTCTTATCTTACAAAACGAAACATGTGAGTTATGATAAATTAACTTGAAATGCGTAACAATGGTTGGATGAAAGAACAAATATAGCATATCACCTAGGACTGAATAAAATTAACTGGAAATCAGTATCATAAATGAAACCTAAAGTTAAGGTGTAATCATTGTTGGCCTGCAGTTTGCATGGTTTGTTTCACCTGGTTTATCTTTTAAAGTATTGTGGTAGTATCATTAATATATCAATTCATGAATTGCATAATTGACATAAAAACGAAGAATACAATAGTTGGTAAACGAGATAATGGAAGTGGAAATCATTACCAAACTCGACCTCATGTTTCTTTTTTCATTTAGTTATTTGTTTGTTTTTTACTACTTTAGTAGTAGGCTTGTTTATTTATTTAATTTTTTAATATGAACTTCCCAGTTTGTTTGTATAAAAAGTGATCATTTGATTTCTGGCCAAATGGGCCAAAAATGTACTAAAATGCTTAAAGGTAAGAAGAAAAGGTCGTCTGAAAGTCATTGACAAATTATTTTAAATCGGGGGACCATAGTAACCACGTCGAATGAGATAGTATGATCAATTTAAATATGGTTTGAATGTCTCCTTGATTTCGTCCATACTGGTTGTCCACCGTTCATCATCCTCCCACTCGTCGAGTTCGTTAGTTTGCTGGTGAGCTAGCGTGTTTAGTGGTGTGGACGTCGTACCAATACATCCAATGTAAAATTACCAAAAGGGTAAAAATCCTAGTTCTCATAATAAGGTAGTATAGAAGTATAGATTATTTATACATAATATTAAATCATGAAAATCCCAAAGGTTGCATGTCTAACATTTAATTTAATTAATTAATTTCTTTATATATTATAAAACTTTTATTTAATTCCTTAATTTAATTCAATTAATGGAAGACATAAGTGAGCATGGATTCCATGGATGAAATGTCTAGATTGCCCTCAAAGTGTCTTAAAACTTTGGACAATATCCAAGTTTCCCCCCTCTAAAATGGCTTGCTTCATTTGTACATGGTGCTTCAAGATTTGTACTAAGATAAAAGTACGAAAATGGTAGAAAACCCAATTCTCTTAATATAGTATTATAGATTATGTATACATACAAATTCAAAGAGGATGTACAGTAACATAATTATTGTTATTGGTTAGTGCTATGGTAGCTTTTTTATGGTTTTTTGTTTTATTTTTTATAGAGCTACATATTGCTCGTTTTTTTTTTATTTTGTATAAATTATTTGACATGCATTATAATGGTTTATGTCACACCCCAACCGATGGCGGAAACATCGGAGTGAGACGAAGATAGATTGCTCAAGCGAATCTGAGAAACCAAATGAAAGATGAAGAAGGATCTATGTAAAACTTGGTGAAAATAGAAGAATAATGGAAGAAATAGATGGAAATCAGATGTTACGAGCTCCATACTCACTTTAGAAGTGACTGAGATGAGCTCCAAGAAGTATGTTCGAACTTAGCTTGAGAGAGATTTTCAGAACTTTGAAGGTTTGGAATGAAGAAGAAGGGTTTGTATTTATAGGCTGAGTGCACAGGTTAGGGCGGATGGGCCTTTAAGGACGGATGGGCCATTTCGAGCGAACTGGGCCAGCCCATTCGTACGAATGTGACAGGCCCAAATGTCCAATGTTCCTTTTTTTGTTTAATTTGACGGTTTTAAGCGTATAGGTGTGTTGGGATTGAACCCTAACAGAGGAACAGATAATGTAAAGCCAAAACCGGATCACATCAGTGGACCATCAATAAGCAGCAGTTTATCCTATGCTCTCCCCTTGACAGTGGTTATCTAACAACTGATGGATCTTAAATGCTGCTCAACTACAACAACTGATAAACCAAACTCTGATGATTATCCAACGACTGCTGAAGACAAACACTGATGCTCTATCTACTGCTGTTTCCTAAGTACTGCTGAAGACTCAAGCACTGCTCTCTCAAAGACTGATCACCTTTGAAGAATGCACTGAAGATTCAACATCTGTGCTCAGGCTACAACAGTGGAACGTGAAGCAGTAGTTTTCCTTAGCTTTACACTTTATTACTTATCAGATGTTATATGTCAGTAGTTTGTATAGAACAGTGTTTATAGTTTGTTAGGTCGTTAGATGTCACTATCATGGTGACGTCAGATGAGGTAAATCAGTAGTTTGGTTTGCCTATAAATATGACAGTATTCTGTACTGTTATATTTGATCGTTTTGAGTGAGTTCTTCTCCTCAGTTCATCCTTTCATCTTGTGCAACCAACTCTGGTGTATCAGGCTGAGGGGGAGTTTAGATTGTAAGCTTGCTGTAATCATTTGCTTTCTATTGTAAATCTTTTGACTCAATGAAATAGCAATTGTTTATCATTCTATACTTTCCTTTGATTATGTTTACAAAGTTTGCTACTCATTTCCGCTGCACTTATTCGTTTTATGCAAACAAACACTATCATGATGGCCCCTAGATCCTAACAATTGGTATCAGAGCCTGGACAGTCAAATTCGATCTAATAATCAATTTGACATAATAGTTCAGCTCAAAAGTTATTGATACTAAAGGATTGGTTGTATTCAGTTGAAAAACAGAGTAACGAGTGAATCATGGTCAAACTGTGTCACGGCCCTCGGCCCCGGGTTGACCCGGTTCCAGAGCCGCGAGGCAGGAAACCTGCGGTATCTGTTTTAGGCGACAACGGAAGTCTTTTTAATTCAGGATCTTTTCACCGAAAATGCTCGTTTAATATATTACACAAAGGTTTAGGACTAAAATCCTACAATAAGTTGATTTCACAAAGAAATCTTTATTTTCCAAATCATGTTTATTTTATTTATTCACAATGAGCCACTTCTCTGAGCTTGTAGTGCTTTATTGCACATTTCCTGGATCACACAGATCACCTGAAACATGTTTGAAAAAGGTTTTGTCAGCGGGGAAATACTGAGTGAATCATTCAGTTTTCTAAAACGACCCGTTAGTTACAAATTACAGTATTAAGAGCGATTACAATGTTTCTGATATCAATCCAACTACCCACAGTATTTGTCACTCGACCATCCATTGGCTAGCCCATTTGTCCAATGGTGTCTGTGACTGTGGTCAGATCACCCCTTGGCCACCCGTTTGTCCAAGTGTGACGGGAAACAAGTAATGTATACAAAACCCCACATACCGGCTGTAATATGGTGATTACAAAGACTTAATCCCTGTAATTATAACTTTGAAAATAACTTGGAGTTTTGTAAAACAGTTGATAAAAAGAGAATGACTCACAAACTATGAGAAAAGAGTTTTATAAAAGGGGAATGACTCACTTTGCAGATTTAACGAGCGAGATATAAGCCTACTGATTAGCCTCGATTAAACCTAATTTAACATAATGCACACACAAACGGGTTAGTAACTAATACCGCAGTTACGTCAATTCACGAGATTAAACCCTCACAAAGATTATCAAGTGCAATACTTAATAATTCAATCGGATTCACAACGAATAACAGAGCATAGTCCGGATTCGAACAACACTCTAATATTCAAGTTGAAATCACGACGAATAATCAAAGTACAAGCTCAATTTGAGCAGCACTCGGACAATCGTTGGATAGTTATAATCGATCGGACGTTGAATCGTAATAGCGACCGAGTTATTACCCTGATTGCGGCAGCACTTCGAGTTTAGTGTGTGGTTGTGTAGTATTCAGACAATATCTCCGTGTATAAACGGAATTTGGACGTCGAATTATCACAGAATTTCAAGTGCCAACATCCCCTATTTATATCTGAAAAATGCACTCCCTCGCGCCACGCGAAGGATTTCCTTGCGCGTATCGCGTGGCGCGAGAGACCCTAGTCTAGCATAGGGTGTGTTCGTGTACAGGTAGCTTGGGTGAGTTGGTTTCGACTGAAAACTTAGCTCCCACGTAAAACTGTTAAGATATTACCAACTAGGGTTTACCCCCCCTGAGTTTTAGGGGCCCTGATCCTGATTCCGATTGTTATGAAAATTTTAGGGTTTATGCGGAATCACTTGGGTGTTTCAATTAGGGTTTTCTTATTGCCAAATTATCATCCTAATTATTGATTTTTGTGACAGTTGTTACATCCTCCCCACCTTAAGAAAAATCTCGTCCTCGAGATTTATTGGAATAAATGAGGATATTTGCGCTTCATTTCTGATTCCAGCTCCCAAGTGTATTCTGGTCCTCTCCTTGAATTCCATTTGACTTTGACCAACACCAGTCGTTTATGTTTGAGAAACTTGACTTTTCTATCTTCGATCTGTAGTGGTTTCTCTATAAACTTCAACTTTTCGTTCACCTCTACATCTTGAAGAGGTAGTACCAGGGACTCATCTGATAGACATTTTTTGAGATTGGATACATGAAATACATCATGTACTCCAGCTAATTCTTCTGGTAGTTGTAAACGATAAGCAACTGGTCCTATTCGTTGACTTATTGGAAATGGTCCTACGTATCTGGGACTCAGCTTTCTTTTCTTACCGAATCGTACTACTCCTTTCCAAGGAGAAACTTTTAAAAGTACTTTATCTCCGACTTGAAATTCTAAAGGCTTGCGACGATTGTCTGCATAGCTTTTCTGACGATCTCGAGCTGTTTTCAGTCTTTCCTTGATCTGAGTTATCTTGTCAGTAGTTTCTTGTACAATCTCAGGACCTGATAATTGACTTTCTCCTATTTCTGCCCAACATACTGGGGTTCTGCACTTGCGTCCATATAGTGCTTCGAATGGAGCAGCTTCGATGCTCGAATGATAACTATTATTATAGGAGAATTCAATTAAAGGTAGGTGGCTATCCCAGTTTCCACCAAAATCTATTACACATGCTCGGAGCATGTCTTCCAGAGTTTGTATCGTTCTTTCACTCTGTCCGTCTGTTTGTGGATGATATGTTGTACTTAGATTTAGTCGAGTTCCCATTGCTTTCTGAAAACTTGTCCAGGAATGAGAAGTAAAACGACTATCTCTGTCCGATACAATGGAGAGCGGAACTCCATGTAGGGATACCACTTCGTCTACATACAGCTGTGCTAACCTTTCCATGTTAAAGGTTTCTTTCATTGGTAGGAAATGAGCTGATTTGGTTAATCGGTCCACAATCACCCAAATCGCATCATTACCCTTTCTGGTTTTGGGTAACTTAGTAACAAAGTCCATTGTTATGAGTTCCCATTTCCATACTGGCATTTCTAACTGTTGTAGTAGACCTGAAGGTTTCTGATGTTCGGCCTTAACTTGTGAACAGGTTAGACACTTAGATACGTATTCGGCTATATCCTTTTTCATTCCTATCCACCAGAAATTGTTTCTTAAATCTTGGTACATCTTATTATTTCCTGGGTGCATGGTATACCTAGATTTATGGGCTTCTTCTAGAATCTTATTTCTTAATTCTCCCTGCTTAGGTATCCAAACTCGTTTCTTATGGAATCTCCTAATTCCATCATTTCCTTGTTCTAGTTCTTTCATATAACCTTTCATTCCTTCAGCATCATTCTTGATCGCTGTTTCCTGAACTTCCTTGATTTGTTCCATTAGATCTACTTGTAGATTTAATCTAAGAGCACGGAGTCGTTTCTGCTTCTCATGGAACTTACGACTTAAGGCATCAGCGACTACATTCGCCTTTCCTTCGTGATATTGGATATCACAGTCGTAATCGCTCAGGATTTCCATCCATCTTCTTTGCCTCATATTTAATTCTTTTTGCCCAAATATATATCTTAAACTTTTATGATCTGTATAAATAGTAAACTTACTTCCATACAGATAATGTCTCCAGATCTTAAGGGCAAAGATTATGGCTCCTAATTCCAAATCATGAGTCGTATAATTCTCTTCGTGCTTTTTCAATTGTCTAGAAGCATACGCAATTACCTTCTTGCGTTGCATCAAGACACATCCGTATCCTAATTTTGAAGCATCACAATATACTTCAAAATCTTCTGTTCCCTTGGGTAAGGCTAAAATTGGTGCATTTGTCAATCGGTGCTTTAAAATTTTAAAAGCTTCTTCTTGTCTATGTCCCCATTCAAACTTGGTGGCTTTACAGGTTAACTTAGTTAAGGGTACGGCTATCTTAGAGAAGTCTTGGATAAATCGTCTATAGTATCCAGCTAGGCCTAGGAAACTTCTTATTTCCATTGCTGTCTGTGGGACTTTCCATTTCGTGATTGCTTCTATTTTGGCAGGATCTACATGGATACCTTTGTGATTTACCACATGACCTAAGAATTGTACTTCTTGCAGCCAAAATTCACACTTCGAGAATTTGGCATAGAGCCTTTCTTCCCTTAACAAAGCTAAGAGTACATGCAAGTGCTCACAATGCTCTTTTTGACTTTTGGAGTAAATAAGTATATCGTCGATGAAAACGATCACAAATTTATCCAAGTATGGTTTACAGATTCGATTCATCATGTCCATAAATGCTGCTGGGGCATTTGTTAATCCAAAGGGCATGACTGTAAACTCATAATGACCATACCTAGTTCTGAAAGCAGTTTTAGGTATGTCTTCTTCTTGTACTTTCAACTGGTGATATCCGGATCTTAAATCTATCTTTGAGAAATACCTAGCTCCTTGAAGTTGATCAAAAAGATCATCAATCCTAGGTAATGGGTATCGATTCTTAATGGTAACCTTATTCAATTCTCTATAATCGATACACATTCTCATCGATCCATCCTTCTTTTTCACAAACAATACTGGTGCTCCCCAAGGGGATGAACTAGGTTGTATGAATCCTTTGCTTAGTAATTCATCTAACTGATTTTTCAATTCTAGCATTTCGGTAGGTGCTAATCTATAAGGTGCTTTAGCTATTGGTGCAGTACCTGGAATTAAATGAATTCTAAACTCTACTTCTCTATCAGGTGGTAATCCAGGTAATTCTTCTGGAAAAACATCTGGGTATTCTGAGACTACGGGGATGTCCTGAAATTCCTTATCTTTAGTGTTAATGATTACGGAAATCATATACACCATTTCCTGTTTTCTCGAATAACTAGCCAATTTCATTACTGATATGAATTTCAATGGCTTTCGAGGTTTATCTCCAGTAATCAAAATTACTTCTCCTGTGGGGGTTTGAATTTCTACGGCATTCTTATCATATAGGATTCGAGCATGGTTGGCTACTAACCAATCCATTCCTAGTACCACATCGAATCCAGCTAAATTCATTGGTAACAGATTTGCAGAAAACTTATGGCCTAATAGTTCTATTTTTCCTTCTTGCAAAATTTTATCTATGTTCACATAATTTCCTTCTGCCGTTTCGACCGTAAAAATCTGCCTAAGAGTGGTTAAGGGTAGCTTAAGAGCTTGGCAAAATGAAGTATTAATAAAACTTTGGTTTGCACCAGAGTCAAATAATACTTTTGCAAACACGTCATGAACTAGGAACGTACCAGCTATCACGTCTGGAATAAGTTCGGCTTCTTGATTAGTTAGCTGGAATGCTCGTACATTCTTCTTGGTTGCTCCTTCAGCCGTTTTAGCTTTATTGTCTGCTGGTTTAGCTAACTTAGGACATTCAGATTGGAAATGTCCCCTTTCTCTGCAGTTATAGCAAATTCTTGTTTTCCTCCTACAGTCTTCTTCACGGTGTCCTCTTGTCTTGCAAAAATTGCAAATTATATTGCATTGTCCATAATGTTTCTTTTTGCAATTTCTGCAGAAAGGAGGTGATGAGGATTGCCCTGTTCCTCTTTTCTTGGTATTACCCGCACGAAATCCCTGGGTAATCTTTTGAGCTAATTCCTTCCTGCGATCTTCTTCTCTTGTGCGCACCAGTTCATCTGTTAGGGTATTAGCTAATTCCACAGCATCGTCAATAGTACGAGGTCTCGCAGCCTTAACGATGTTACGGATCTCACTAATTAAACCCCAAATGTAACGGGAAATGAGTACCGGTTCTGGCGAAGCCAGTGTTGGCACTACTCTCGCGTATTCAAAGAATGTCGAAGTATAACCCCGACAATCTACACCTGTCATGCGGTGACTTAGGAATTTGTTTGCCATTTGGTCTTTCTCATATTCGGGACAGAATTTTCTTTCTGACTCTTAAATTCTTCCCAACCCATGGCATAGGCTATCCTTCTTCCTTTTGCCTGTAGGACCGTGTTCCACCATTCTAGCGCCCCTTCTTTGAACAAATTTGATGCATACATCACTTGATCCTCTTCGGCACATTTGCTTATTGCAATTCCTGCTTCGGTTTTCTCTAACCAACGCAGTGTTGCAGTTGCCCCTTCGTTACCTGCAAATTCAGTGGGTTTGCAAGCAAGAAACTCTTTGTAAGTGCAACCAGGCGTTGCAACTTTCATTCTTTTTGGGAGTGGGGCCTGTTGCGGATCATGATTGCCGCCTCCATTTATGCTGTTACTGCCGTTATCTTCCGGAGTACGTTTACTAGAAATTAATTGTTGAGGTTCGGCAGGTTTTTGAACAGCAGCTACAATTTCTTGAATAGCATTGGCTATCCCTTGAGCGATAAAGTGCTCAATATCTTGTCTAGTTATATATTGATCTTCCTGATTTTGCTCAGACTGATTTACTTCATTAATTGGTTCACTATTAGCGTTTTCCATCTGCTAATTAGTAGGAATTATTAGTGTCTAATTTATTGGCAACAAAATCAGCACAGGCGAACACATAAATTATCACAACATACAAGTATAACCAAAACTGTCGATTTCTCGACTTTCATTTTGTTTTTTTGTATACTGTATATGCATCCATACACACAGTATCTTACAAAGTTTTATTGCCCATTTTACAGAGTTTTTGTTTACTATTTACACTATCATACAATATACTTTCCTGACTTCACTATTTCGTTGGTTGACTGACAGTTCTAATAACGATACTCCCTCTCATCGTACTTCCAAGATAGTTGTTCCCCCATTTCCCTGATCCTATTACCTGTACCTATCAGTTCTTCACCGAACTGACGGAGTTCGGCTAGGTTTTCATTACTCATGGGAGGATTGGGGATTGGTTCTGGATCGAATTGAGGAAGGAAACTATAAGGACTATTGACTATATTTTGGAATTGCCAGTCATTGGTCCACCATTCTTCCATTTGGCCTAATGGTCGTGTGTGGATTAGTGGGTCTGGAATCATTGGTGCTAGGTTTATGGGGATTTGAGCTGTAACAGGATAAGAGAAGAGATTATTGTTGACAGGCTCTATAACATCACAATTGGCCAGTAGACGATCTATTTCGTCTTGGAATGTGATTTCTCCCGGTTGTTTTGAGCTTTCTCCAATCTCTATTCCCTTTTGTTTTAGATCTATCCCTACTTCTGTTTCTGCTTGTTTAGAACTTTCTCCGGGTTCTATTTCGTTTCCCTTGTTCATACTCACAGGATTTTCTATTTTAGGAAGTCTCCTAGTGGCTGGCTTCCTACGGCGTACTTTTCTCCATCCTACGTATCTTCTCTTCTTTTTAGGTTTGGCTTTTTCCAGCAGTGGAGCTTGGAATTCCACGGGTTCTTCTATGTCAGCAATGTAACCAGTAAAGTCGTGAGAGACTTCGATAGGCACTGGATATAAGTTGAGATTCTGAAATGCTTCCGATATCTCATTCATGCTGCATAGCATATATGCAAAATACAGGATGGTAATGTTAAAACTTTGGAACAAAGTTTAACAAACAAATACTGAAGTTTTATTGCATACCAATTTGTACAGAGGATAACAGAAATAAACACACTAGGATTTTATTTATTTACTGGATAGTGATTTCTTTTACTAGACCCAACTTATCGGATATTTAGAGGTTTGCATTTTCTGCTAAAGTAGCTAGCATATAAAGATTTGCCCATTTCTCGTCTAGTTTATCTTCCCAAGGTGAACTATTACCTAATTCCTGAATTTCTGGGTTAAACCTAACTTTCTTGGTTCGGGGTTTCTTTTTCTCCTGACTCTTTTTAAGTATCGAATTTCTTTTCTCTGGAGTAAGAGGATTTTCATAATTTGCCTTTCGGACAAAGATTCCTTCTTCTAGGTTTACTGGGTTTTTGGAGGAAGAGGTTTCTTTTTCCTGGGATGCAATATCTAATTTGTGGTAGATAGCAGAAAGCTTTTGTTTACCCATACTGTAACTAACAAATAATCAGTTAATAAAACATATAATCACAGAATAGCAATTTGCAGAATTTAAGTATTTCCTCAAATACTTAATTTATAGGCTTAAATCAGTGGCTCGATCAGTGGCTCAAAAGTTAGCTCTGATACCACCTTTTCCCTGTCACGGCCCTCGGCCCCGGGTTGACCCGGTTCCAGAGCCGCGAGGCAGGAAACCTGCGGTATCTGTTTTAGGCGACAGCGGAAGTCTTTCTAATTCAGGATCTTTTCACCGAAAATGCTCGTTTAATATATTACACAAAGGTTTAGGACTAAAATCCTACAATAAGTTGATTTCACAAAGAAATCTTTATTTTCCAAATCATGTTTATTTTATTTATTCACAATGAGCCACTTCTCTGAGCTTGTAGTGCTTTACTGCACATTTCCTGGATCACACAGATCACCTGAAACATGTTTGAAAAAGGTTTTGTCAGCGGGCAAATACTGAGTGAATCATTCAGTTTTCTAAAACGACCCGTTAGTTACAAATTACAGTATTAAGAGCGATTACAATGTTTCTGATATCAATCCAACTACCCACAGTATTTGTCACTCGACCATCCATTGGCTAGCCCATTTGTCCAATGGTGTCTGTGACTGTGGTCAGATCACCCCTTGGCCACCCGTTTGTCCAAGTGTGACGGGAAACAAGTAATGTATACAAAACCCCACATACCGGCTGTAATATGGTGATTACAAAGACTTAATCCCTGTAATTATAACTTTGAAAATAACTTGGAGTTTTGTAAAACAGTTGATAAAAAGAGAATGACTCACAAACTGTGAGAAAAGAGTTTTATAAAAGGGGAATGACTCACTTTGCAGATTTAACGAGCGAGATATAAGCCTACTGATTAGCCTCGATTAAACCTAATTTAACACAATGCACACACAAACGGGTTAGTAACTAATACCGCAGTTACGTCAATTCACGAGATTAAACCCTCACAAAGATTATCAAGTGCAATACTTAATAATTCAATCGGATTCACAACGAATAACAGAGCATAGTCCGGATTCGAACAACACTCTAATATTCAAGTTGAAATCACGACGAATAATCAAAGTACAAGCTCAATTTGAGCAGCACTCGGACAATCGTTGGATAGTTATAATCGATCGGACGTTGAATCGTAATAGCGACCGAGTTATTACCCTGATTGCGGCAGCACTTCGAGTTTAGTGTGTGGTTGTGTCGTATTCAGACGATATATCCGTGTATAAACAGAATTTGGACGTCGAATTATCACAGAATTTCAAGTGCCAACATCCCCTATTTATATCTGAAAAATGCACTCCCTCGCGCCACGCGAAGGATTTCCTTGCGCGTGTCGCGTGGCGCGAGAGACCCTAGTCTAGCATAGGGTGTGTTCGTGTAAAGGTAGCTTGGGTGAGTTGGTTTCGACTGAAAACTTAGCTCCCACGTAAAACTGTTAAGATATTACCAACTAGGGTTTACCCCCCTGAGTTTTAGGGGCCCTGATCCTGATTCCGATTGTTATGAAAATTTTAGGGTTTATGCGGAATCACTTGGGTGTTTCAACTAGGGTTTTCTTATTGCCAAATTATCATCCTAATTATTGATTTTTGTGACAGTTGTTACAAACTGGTTATTCAAAATCTCTGTAAATCAACCAAGATGTCATATGGCACACAAATCTCACACAACAAGTGTTTTCATGCATATGTCACTCATAGTTTTCAGATCTGTAAAATATCTGATAAATTATGGGATCGTTCGATGTTTTCAAAATTGATTTCAGTTGTTGTTTCGATATTTGTGATGTTTTCAATAAAACACTAAAGTATGTACCTTAGTTCAGCAGAACTTGTGTTCATCCAAAACACTAGAATACTGCTGACATAGAAAAGAGGGAAATAAAACTTTAGGCAAAATCTCTCATGTGCTCAAAGGCAAGTTGAGTACCTTCAAAAGGACCAAATCAACTTTGTCCAAAACACATTGAGAAAATAAGGTGTCAAAACTGTCCTAATCATAGGTAAATGTGAGATCTGTAATAAAACATGATCAAATATGGTCAGATCTCTCAAAACATTGATTCAAAGTGATTATGGACAAAGTATGTTCAAAATATAATCTCCTAGTGAGAATTTCTGAACATATGAATAAAAAGGGGTAAAAAGGGAAAAGGAAAAAGGAACAAATCTCAAAGTGTAGCTATCTCAAAACTTTTGAAATCAAAAGCAAAAGAGTATAAGCATAAAACACTCTTGAGGTTCAAATTAGATCATCAGTGGTCATTTTGCAACAGTGTGCATTCATCAATACAAAAATTGTTCTGGTAACAATGGCATCTCCAGTGATTATGCTTAAAAGAAACTTTCAATCAATTGACAAGTAAATGACCCAAAACAATGGTCAAAATAACTTGAGAATAATATGATCATGAATTTACTGGAAAATTGTCGGATCCTTTTGATTATTTTCAAAACTTCCTTATTTTTTTTAAGGTGTTTTTCTCAAAATAAAGCCAGATATATTTCATTTTTATAAGATATATTTTGTACTTTTACTCATTTTTGATAGTAAAAGTTCATCTCTGGTCAGGATGTAATTTCCTTATTTTTGTGTGAAATTACTATCCTTAAATCTGGTCAAAAGGAAATGACACACATATCAAGGTCATGTTAAGCTCAAGTTTGGTTTTCACAGATCATAAATTGATTGCAAATTGATTTAGACTACTGAGATACTCATGATCTAGTTCATGTAATTAGACACAAAATGAGCAGCTCATGTAGAAATGTCTTCATCATCTGGGATGCTAAACCACTGTCTAAAAAAATAGACAGATGGCAAAACCTTGAACAAAATTTCTGAAGATAACTGCTGACAATTTAATCTTGATATCATACATCTAAAATGTATTTTGTTAAGAATAGCATTTCTGGTACTCAACAGATGATAGACAAGAGATTGTGCTTTTACAAGAACAAATCATTTTCTACATCTGAACAAACAGGTGCTAAAAGTATTTGTCAAAAGTCAAAACAATGCTGCACAAACAGTTGTTAAAAAAATGATTCTCATTTTTTCCCACTGTTGTATCTAAAATGCTGTTGTGCCTTAACATCTGCTCACTAAAGTCTGTCCGCTGCTAAAGTGTCAACCTCTGTTCTCCAAAACACTGATGTTTAAAATCTTTGTTCCATCCACTGTTACATCCACTGTTTCATTTTATTACCGTTGTAACTACTGATACTTGATCCATCAGTAGTTGTCAAAACAACTGTCCTCCATTATTTACCATTCCATCAGATGTTTGACACGTGGTCAGTTTTTAGCCTTCAGATCAAATAACCGCTGCCACATCAGCAATCACTTTTTCCCTAAATAAAACCCTGATTAAATCCAAACAGGGTTTTACTGTCGAATTGAATTCCAAAAGTTCTCTTCTCATAGCAGTTTCCCTCTCATAACTCCAAAAAACTTCTTCGATCTTCTTCATCCAAAATGACGAAACCAAAATCGAAATCAAAATCAAAACCATCATCTTCCTCCACAACAGCAGATGCCACTCAAATGGCCGCTGAAACACCGGAGATTCGTTACAAAGCTCCACACAACTATGTAGGTATTCTCACAAAACCTACCGATAATCACACTTTCGACTCCATCCTTGACATCCTTTCTGCATCAAAGTACAAAACTTTGATAACAGCAGACGCTCCTATTTACCTTGATACCCAGAGAGAGTTCTGGAAAAATGCCACCCTTGAAAAACAAGGAGATATCATCGCCGCCATCAACTCCTCGATACAGGGTAAGAAGGCAAACATCTCACCAAAATCCATCTCTGAAACCTTTAAACTCGATGATTTAAATGGAAAAACCTCACTTACAAAAGACGAGTTGGTAAAAGGATTTCATGAACAGGGGCTATGCAGAACAACCAAATAGGGATACCTTTCAAAAGGGTTACTTCCCTTCTGCACCCAGATTTTTATCCCACACACTGCTCATGTGTGTTTCTAATAAAACAACGTCTTTTAATGAGATACCAACGAAAATCCAATGCCTGGGGTATGCAATTTTAAATGATAAAAACTATAACTACTCCCAGGAAATATTTGATGATTTGGTAAAGAACGTTGATAATAAAGCATTTCTGCTCTTTCCAAGATTTCTAAGTTACTATTTTGAACAAAAATTTGTTGAGAAAGATGCAGAATTGCTCAAACAAGGTGTCTCATTCAAAATAAACTGTTTAACAATTGAAACATTTTCGAGAATGATGGCACAAATAAAATTAAAAACAAAGGAGGCTGAGCAGGTTTTAGAAACTGCTACTGATCCTCAAGCAACCACTGCTGAGCCCACTACTCCAGGTGATCAAAGTAGCACACCCACTGCTTTGAAACCAACACCTACCACCAAAAAGACCAAAAGAAAAACATCCAGAAAACCCTCCAAACCCACACCAAAGGCAACTCTGGAAGATGAGATCCCAGAGTCAATGCCAGTGACAACACAAAAGTCACAAGAAACCACTGCTGCTACTTCCTCACAGCAGATGGAAGAAAGATCTCAACCCAAGCCTAAAACTCCTCCTGCATCCTCACAAAAGGATCAGGTTGTAAGCACAGGGACACCAAATTATGAAGCTCTGTATCCACTCGGATCCATCTTCCACAGTCCTGATCCCAAGGGCATGTCTCTTTCAACACCCATACCCTCACCAATCATATTACCACAATCAATAATACCCCTGTTGCATGCAGTTGATATAGCACAGACACAAACCAGTTCCTCTCTGTCACCTATTACTGAGAGCATACCTCCACAAGTGACTGGGTCTGATGCTCATGCCTCTGCTAACCCAGCAACAGCTGAGGAGGTTACACCCCCTGAGTTACAAGTTACTCTAGGTGGTAGTTCAAGTGGAGCAGCAACTACAACTGATGGATCAACAGATCTTCAGTTGGACAGTTGTTACATAACTAAGACTCCCTTGAAGGCAATTTCTTCCATGGCAACATCGGTAACCACCAGTGAGTTATCTTTAACTGCTGGTAACATCAAAGGATTATCGAGTGCTGAAGAAAGAAGTCCCCAGTACCAAGAAAAAGGGGCATCAATGGATGACTTTTGGGCTACAGCTCCTAAGTCACACATTGATACAACCACTGCTGGTGGGGATTCAGATGATCCTGTTAATTCAGGTGATGATTCAAAATACAATGAATTGACGGCCAGAGTTGAAAATCTAGAATCTTTTGTTGCCGAAATAAAAGATATGGTGCAGCAGCTGTTAGAAGCTCAAAAAGCCCAATCAACTGTTCCTCCTGCTCAAGCACCTGCTCCACAAGCATTTGCTGCAAATGAGCTTTGGAATATCTTCCAGCCCATGCTTGAACAACAGCAACAAATGGCTGCTAAAAAGCATGCCAATCAAGTACAAATGCTGACCAACATGGTGGAATCTCGGTTCAAAGACACTCAAGCAGACATCAAGGCTATAAAAGCTAGCATACAAAAGACTGCTTAGAGTGAGAAAGGTCCATCTACCATTTTCTTCATGGATACACCCCTGGCAGATAGTGCCAAAAAGGGGGAGAAAACCAAGCTGAAAAAGAAAGGTATAGAAGATGGGATATACAGTGAACCAGAAAAACCCAAAACCTCAAAAACTTCAACAGCTGATACAACAGTAGTTACAAAAACTGCTGTCAGTAGCCAAACAGCTGCCATCTCATCAACACACACACCTCCAACACACACAACTACTGTTTCAACACACACCACCACAACTACTGCTCCACCACCATCATCATCTGTGTCTATAACACAAAAACCACCACTATCATCATCTACAATCATATCACCACCACTGCCTCCTGCCATAAAGCAGAAGACAGCAGATGTTACAACATCTGTTGTAATGACAACAGTGGTTGAAACACCAGTTGTTTCAACTACTGTCAGTCAGTCACAGTCACAAACCACTGATCCACCCAATACATCACCAGCCTCCCCTCCATTAAAAAGGAGAAGGGTTTTCATTCCTGATGATGAGTCACCACCACCATCACATCCTCCATCCCCTGCTCAAAAGCAGAAGACATCTGCTGATACATCAGCAGTTGTAATGACAACAGCAGTTGAGACACCAGTTGTTTTAACAGTTGTTAGTCAACCATCCACCACTGCTCTATCCTTTCCTATATCTCAACCTAAGCTCTTTAGTAGAAAAAGAAAGCCAATCACTGCCAATGAAGGGATACATGATCCAAATGCTGCACAGTATCCACTAGAACTTGAAGCCATTAAAAATGAGATGAAGCAATTTTATACAGAAGAAGATCCCTCAAAAAGAAAATTCTCTTCACTCATAGGCTACATAGCACCAGAAGATATTAATGATTATCTCAAGATAAAGGCAAGGCAAGCTAAAGTAAAAGCTAAGGTTGACAGTGAAAAAGAAAAGTTAAGCGAAGAAGGCATTGCTAATAGACTGAAGTTCTACCATGCAAAGGTTAAGCAGATGGAAGAATTTGCACAAGAGCTAGACAAAGAAAAGGCTGATCAGAAGAAGAAGTTGAGAGAACAACTTCTAGCCTTCATCATGAAAGAAAAGTTCTATCCTGCTGAAGAACAACAGTTTAAAGAATGGTCTTTAGTAGCTTTAAAGCAAGAGGCTGAAAGGATCCAAAGAATAAAAAATGATCCTTCAAAGAAGAAAAATGCTTCAAACTGGAGTAAGTACAAAAAGCTCATTGCTGACCTCACTGCTGAATATAAAGGAAAGAAAAAGGAGTTAGTGGATGCTAAGATGGACACTGCTGAAGCCATATCAAAATGGTCTAGGCAGCAAACTGATGAAACCTATGAGAGGCTAAAGAAAAAGAAGAAAACTGCTTCAGATGCTTCAAAGAAAAGAGAACAGATGATGAAGCTTGAACAGAAAATTGAAAACCTCAAGACAATGTTAAAATCAGCAGACAGTCCTACTCTTGGGTCAAATCAAGATGAAGGCAAACAGCTGACTAAAGAAGAGGTCATAGAAAAAGAAGCAGAGTATCCCAAAAGTCCAATGTTCCTTTTTTTGTTTAATTTGACGGTTTTAAGCGTATAGGTGTGTTGGGATTGAACCCTAACAGAGGAACAGATAATGTAAAGCCAAAACCGGATCTCATCAGTGGACCATCAATAAGCAGCAGTTTATCCTATGCTCTCCCCTTGACAGTGGTTATCTAACAACTGATGGATCTTAAATGCTGCTCAACTACAACAACTGATAAACCAAACTGTGATGATTATCCAACGACAGCTGAAGACAAACACTGATGCCCTATCTACTGCTGTTTCCTAAGTACTGCTGAAGACTCAAGCACTGCTCTCTCAAAGACTGATCACCTTTGAAGAATGCACTGAAGATTCAACATCTGTGCTCAGGCTACAACAGTGGAACGTGAAGCAGTAGTTTTCCTTAGCTTTACACTTTATTACTTATCAGATGTTACATGTCAGTAGTTCGTATAGAACAGTGTTTATAGTTTGTTAGGTCGTTAGATGTCACTATCATGGTGACGTCAGCTGAGGTAAATCAGTAGTTTGGTTTGCCTATAAATATGATAGTATTCTGTACTGTTATATTTGATCGTTTTGAGTGAGTTCTTCTCCTCAATTCATCCTTTCATCTTGTGCAACCAACTCTGGTGTATCAGGCTGAGGGGGAGTTTAGATTGTAAGCTTGCTGTAATCATTTGCTTTCTATTGTAAATCTTTTGACTCAATGAAATAGCAATTGTTTATCAATCTATACTTTCCTTTGATTATGTTTACAAAGTTTGCTACTCATTTCCGCTGCACTTATTCGTTTTATGCAAACAAACACTATCATGATGGCCCCTAGATCCTAACAAGGTGCAATGTATAAGTGTTGTGCATAAATAAAAGAATGTATAGATGTATTCTGTATGTATAATAAGTGTAAATACGCATGAATTTGCATGTAAGCATGTATGTAACAAGGATAATCGTCAAGTATTTATGGATAATGTATAACACAAGTATATAAAAGATAGAATTTTCATTATGATTCAAGTCTCGGATTACAACGCATGAAATGAAATATGGATACAAAGGATTACAAGTTTCCATAAATGGAAAGTACAATGAACTTGTTGTAACAACTGTCACTAAAATCCATAATTAGGATAATAATTATCCAATAAGAAAACCCTAATTAAGACACCCAAGTAATTTGGCGTAAACCCTGAAATTTCCGGAATAATCAGAATCAGGATCAGGGCCCCTAAAACTCGAGGGGGCAAACCCTAATTGATAATTATCTTAATTTAAACGGTGCAATAATCGGATTGGTTGGAATTTTTGATTCAGCAAAGCTACAACCGAACTCAGCTATGCTAGGAAATAGGGTGCAAGCTTTACGGACCGTAAAGGGTTAGCCTTACGGACCGTAAGCTGACCGGGTTCCCTTACGGACCGTAAGGGGTTAGTCATACGGTCCGTAAGCGTGTCGAAATTTCTGCTATAAATAGCCGACCTTGGCATGTAAACTGAGATGTTAAAACGACGTAAATAGCTACTGTGTACGTCGGGATCAGGCCGTTATACTATAAACACACACACACGATCACGAAACGCTGCCGCAATCAGGGTAATAACTCGATCGCTATTACGATTCAACGTCCGATCGATTACAACTATCCAACGATAGTCCGGGTGCTGCTCAATTGAGCTTGTACTTTGATTATTCGTCGTGATTTCGACTTGAATATTTGAGTGGTTTTCGAATTCGGACTATGCTCTGTTATTCGTTGTGAATCCGACTGAATTATCGAGTATTGCACTGATTAATCGTTGCGAGGGTTTAATCTCGTGAATTGACGTAACTGCTGTATTAGTTGCTAACCTGCCTGTGTGTGCATTGTGTTAAACTAGGTTTAATCAAGGCTAATCAGTAGGCTTATATCTATTGCTCGTTAATCTACAAAGTGAGTCATTCTTCTTTTTAAATTTTTTTCTCACAGTTTGTGAGTAAGTATTACAATACCTCAAATTATTTTCAAGGTTATAATTACAGGGATTAAGTCTTTGTAATCACCAAATTACAGCTGGTGTGTGGGGTATTGTGCACATTACTATTTTTATCACTCTAGGTGAGTGAGTATCACTCTATGTGAGTGAACCGTCACTATTGGGGCGACGGGACCCAATAGTGGTATGACCACAGTCACAGATCCGGTCGAGTGACAAATACCCATTCTTGATAATTGGTTGATAAAAACATTGTAATTCCCCTTAATACTGTAATTTATAACTAACGGGTCGTTTTAGAAAAACCGAATGATTCACTCAGTATTTCCCCGCTGACAAAACCTTTTTCAAACATGTTTCAGGTGATCTGTGTGATCCAGGAAAAGTGCAGTAAAGCACTACAAGCTCAGAGAAGTGGCTCATTGTGAATAAATAAATAAACATGTTTTGAAAAATAAAGATTTCTGTGTGAAATCAACTTATTGTAAATTATGGGATTTATCCCTTAAACTTTGTGTAATATATTAAACGAGCTTTTTACGGTGAAAAGATCCTGTAATAAAAGACTTCCGCTGTCACATAAATTAAATACCACGGGAACTGCCTCGCGGCCCCCGACTCCGTCTAGGGTGGGTCGGGGAGCCGTGACACTTGTTAAATAAGGAAAGTTACAAAACACGAGGCGTTACAGCCTCCCATCCTCTAGGAAATTTTGTCCCGAAATTTAGGAATATGCAACGAATAGATGCGGATACTTAGCCTTCATATCACTTTCGAGTTACCAAGTAAACTCAGCACAACGTTTTCCTTCCCATCATACCTTAACAATAGGAAGTCGACTGCGCCTCAATTGCGTGACACCTCAATCCATGATTTCGACAGGTTTCTCCACGAAGTGTAGAGTCTCGTTGATTTGAAGATCTTCGAGTGGAACTTGAAGTCCTTCAGCTAGACATTTCTTTAAGTTGGAGACGTGGAAGGTAGGATGAACATTGTTGAGTTATTGAGGTAGGTCCAGTCGATACGCTACCTTGCCAGTCCTTTCGAGAATCTTGAAAGGACCTACATAACAAGGAGCGAGTTTCCCTTTCTTACCAAAACGAACTACACCCTTCCAAGGGGTTAACTTAAGGAGTACAAAGTCGCCCACATTGAATTCCAAAGGTTTGCGACGCTTGTCAGCATAACTCTTTTGTCGGCTCCTGGCTTTCAGCAAGTTGTCTCGAATCTGTAAAATCTTGTCCGTTGTCTCTTGTATAAGCTCGGGACCGGTGATTTGAGCTTCTCCAAATCGTGCCAACAAATAGGCGAAGGACACTTACGACCATACAATGCCTCGAATGGTGCAATTTGAATACTCGCGTGGTTACGGTTATTGTACGAGAATTCGATCAAAGGTAAGTGCATATCCCAGTTGCCACCAAAATCGATTATGCATGAACGAACCATATCCTCTAGAGTTTGGATAGTATGCTCGGTTTGACCATCAGATTGAGGATGAAAAGTGGTGCTAAGGTTGAGATGAGTACCCATAGCGGATTGAAACGTTTGCCAAACACGAGAAGTGAATCGACCGTCGCGGTAAAAGATAATGTCAATGGGGATACCATGACGACAAATGACTTCATCCGTGTAGATACGAGCCAATTTCTCGACTTTGTAATCTTCACGAATGGGAAGAAAGTGAGCGGATTTGGTCAATCGATCAATGATCACCCAAATACTGTCATGACCAGATTAAGTACCAGAAGCTTAGTAATAAAGTCCATCGCAATGCTCTCCCATTTCCAGACAGGGATTTTTGGTTGTTCGAGCAAGCCGGTGGGACATTGATGTTTAGCTTTAACCTTTGAACAAGTGATACACTTTGAGACGAAGGTGGTAATATCTTTCTTCATTCCAGGCCACCAATAGGACGTACACATATCATGGTACATCTTATCAGCACCAGGAAGAATAGAATACCTAGATTTGTGAGCCTCCTTCATCACAAGTTGTAACACCTCGAATTTTTGTGTCCAATGATGTGCTAACACGTGTCATTTGTTTACACGTGGCATCTATAATAAATAAAGGACTAATTTTGACAAACCTTGAAAGTATATAAATTCGAGGGTTATAAATGTCAACAAGGGTAAATATACTGTATAGTATCCCTAAATAATGCTTAAACCTTCAATCGAATAAATTATAGATCGTACAAAAATAAAACGCGGAAGAAAGTGAGAGATTACAAACTACAGGGGTTAACTGTGTCAACATGTTTAATAATACCTCTGAGTGACCCTTTAACGTTCCAAAGACTTTGTAACGGTATTATACCCTCACTAAAATAATATATATGAATTTCGCGAAGTTTCGATATGAAACGAGAAAGTTACGATCGAATTCGTAGAAGAAGGGTTAAAAGCGTCAACAGTGAAAGTTAAGGCTTTCCAATATAATTAATAAATAAACCGGGGACTTAATAATGCGGGTAATTAACACGAGGCCCCTATCGGTAAATAACCAAGGGCCAAACCGCAAAGTTACCCCTTCAAAACCGAAAGGTCAGGTAAATCATTACGAAAGATTTCGTTATTAATGGCCCGATTCTGTAATCATTATAAAAGATTTGAAAAATTCAGAAAATATAACCTCACGCGACCCGCGTAAGGTTTAGACATAAGTCGAGGCGGGCCGCGAGCCTCCTCACTAACTCGCCTGATTTCTTAACCTTTAGGCGACCCGCATTAAAAAGCATGGGAACTCCCATGCGGGCCGCGTAAAGTGCCCAGATGCAGAAACTTTGTAACTACTTGGCTTTTGGAACCTTTGAACGATCAAACACCACTTAATGGAGCATGGGCACCCTACATTTGACCCATAACACTTAGGGGACATCTACCCATCACCCCTGACCTGTTGTGGTAGTTGTAATGATCATAGGAGCTTGTTTTTGGCTATAAATAGCACCTTTGTGTGCATAACCATTCACACAATCAAAACACACAACTACTGATCATTCTAAGTGCTCCCAAGCCTTCTCTTCTGTTCTATAATCAAGAAGCAACTTCTGTAAGTCGTTCATAACCATTTTGGTTTCACATTTCCATAGTTATAGCTCATAAACGCAACCGTCGTAACTAACGGTTGTCATTGCAATATCTTGCAAATGGTTCAGTCTTATGACGAATCAAAAATGGTTATGAGTTGGTATTTATGTGGGTATTAAACCTCTAAAATGGTTCCCCCTGATCACCACTCTAACTATGTCAATTATCGAGTCAAACGTGCGGTTAAAAAGTCAACAGAAAGCTATTTTAGCAATTCAAGCATAATATGTAATATATATGTTATGGAACCTGTTTTGACAATCATAAAACATGATAATAAGTATATAAACATGTTTGCGCTCGTTTGAATCGATCATTTACTATATAGAACCGGTTCGGAGCCGAAAGTCGCAAAAGTTTGACTTTTGCTTTGACTTCAGTTCTGACCCGTTTTAGTGAGGTATAAATATACCTTAGGACTCTCTTAGGACCAGGTCACATGTTGGTATACGCCTCTGTGGTCGGTTCATGAGTTATCCGAGTCTTTTACGTATTTCCGTCATTCGCCTAAAAGTTGACCGTAACGGCCTTTTAAAAATTAAAACGAGTATTTCGGACACGTGAACGGACCAAAACCTTGCTTGATAAATTATAAGCATGTCCCTAAAGTTTCACGTCAATCCGAGGTCTAGAATGAGAGTTATGCTAAGAGGCGCACTTTTAAGAAAGTTTTGTAATTAACGGCGCAATTAGCATAACGCCCATCTAACCCAAGTTTTCGTCACCAAAACTTTTACCCACTGTGGATATTCAACTTCTGTAATACATTTTGATATTACAATCAGAGGTTGAAATTATATATTTAAATTATGCTTCCGCTGTGCATTATATAATTGTGTGGTTTGACTATATCGTTGCCAACATCGTCACGGTAATCCCCCACCGGGCCCACCGGTGAGACACGTGGAAATCGGGGTGTGACAGGTTGGTATCAGAGCCAACATTGAGTGAATTAAACACTATCCTATTGTGTTTAATCTCAGTGACACAATTGCACATACTTGAGTCTAGACAAGAACTTAGGACAAATTCGGATTGATACTCCTTTTTGTCTTTATTCTCGATTTGATTTTTAATAAGTTTTGGAGCAGGAAAATGCCACCTGTTATATTCCGAGGAAGAGGAAGGGGACGTAGAGGCCGAGGAGAAATCGTGACACATCACGATCAAGAAGCTGGACCATCTGGTACAAGACATCCTTCGATGACACGAAGCGAAGAGCCACAACGACGAAGAGATCTATACGAACCCGCGAGGCATTCCACTTCGCACAGCTCGACGCCATCCTACCGGCACTCCTTTGGACCAAATTCGGAAAATGATCCCAACAACCCACAACCTTCCTTCATACCTCTACAACGTTCGGTATCGCACCGAAACTACGACGACCCTAGTCCATACTACGTAGCTCAGTTTAATCCGGCTGACTACATACAGGAACCTTCAGGTTTTGTTCCACTAGGACCACAAGACCACTTTTCGGAAGATCCCATGGAGGAAGATGAGGATCCAACTGAACCAGCTCGTGGTACGCCCACGCATCCGATAGAAGTATCGGATGGATCTTCATATCATGGTCCGCAGTATCAAGGCCCAGACAGCTTTATGGCTTTGTTTGACCGACATGAGTGGTACAACACACCATCTCATCAGACATCGCAACCGAGACATCCACAGGATCCATCTGAGGATTCACGCTTTGAGGCAGTTACGCCACCACCTCCGCCACCGGCACAACCAGTTATACCTGATCCGCCGAGGCGTAGGAGGACCAATGCTCGTATGTCTACACGAGGAGGAGGGGGTAACCACTTCAGCACTCCTCGACATTCTAGTAGTAGCCACTATCCGCCGCTACAAGAAGAAGGACCTTCAAGTCCTATACAAGAAGCGAACTCCGCACCTACTGCACGAAATTCGCCACCATTTGGGTATGACCAACCCATACCAGCTTACACAGGTCCAACGGCTTACAACCCGTTTGAACCGTCACAAGCACAATACAACTACGGCTATGAGCGCGACCCATATGTGGTGTCATCTAGATATAATGCGCGCTACCCTGACGGAGCACATGGAAACATGGGACCACCGGACTACTCAGCTCATGGGTATCCAATACCTCCCAGACCTCCAGTTCCGCAACAAGCGCCGCAACCACGTTTTTCTCCTCCTGAACAGGAAGAAATACTCCATCGACTAGATCGTGTGGAGAGAGAGTTCGAGGAAGAAAAGAAAAGCCACCGAGGATTTCTCAAAGGCTTGGCGAACCTACTAAAGGGCAAAAAGAAGAAACGTGACCACTAGCCCTTAATAGTTGTACTACTGTAATTTCTACTTTAAAATAAGTTCCTGCGTGGACAACTTATCGTATTTCAGTCCCTACGTGGACTTATCTTTAGTCCTTGCATGGACACCTATCCTGTATTAGTCCCTGCGTGGACTTGTCACTTATTTTAAAACCTCTATGGAGGTATGTACTATTTAAAAGACCCGTTTAGGGCAATATGTAATTGTATTTGAGATTTTGGAATGTATGTTATGAGTTTTGTTTCAATATATAAAAATAAATCAAAACCATTCCTTTTATATTGATCTTCCTAATAAAGAATCTTAAGGGGGTGAAACCTAGCTTGGGGTCTTTTAAGATCAGTCAAGATGGTACGACCTAGCTGAAAAGATTCTGATTCCCTGTTAACCTCTGTACGCATGTTAACATTCATGGCAGATGTGATTCGTTATAATCACGCACGTCATTCTTATACAACAATCCTTTGAGGATTTCAAAACCCAACTAAATGATATATAGATCGTGGGTTAAATCACCAATGAAGGTGATCAATATTATAAAGACATCCATTTAGTGATGCAATGCCTACGGGCCAGTACTATAAAGACATCCATTTAGTGATGCAATGCCTACGGGCCAGTACTATAAAGACATCCATTTAGTGATGCAATGCCTACGGGCCAGTACTATAAAGACATCCATTTAGTGATGCAATGCCTACGGGCCAGTACCATAAAGACATCCATTTAGTGATGCAATGCCTACGGGCCAGTATTATAAAGACATCCATTAGTGATGCAGTGCCTACGGGCCAATATTATAAAAACATCCCTTAGTGATGCAGTGCCTACGGGCCAATATTATCAAAACATCCATTAGTGATGTAGTGCCTACGGGCCAACCATACTAAGACATCCATTAGAGGTGTAGTGCCTATGGGCCATAATAATTGTCTTATAAGACAAAAGGCAGTAGCAGTCTATGACTCTCTGTCAGAAAGAGATAAAAGAACTACGGTTCAACTCTCTATGCCTTTGATTCTCTGGAATCTCGGCTAATATTATAAAACATCATCGTGATTAGGCTTTATGCCGCCCATACTATTTATATAGTTAAAATAGGATATATTCAAATCCTAATATTTAATGAAATAAAAAGTTAACCAAATATGGTCTCTGTACCATGGTTGACAAATTGTCATAAAAGACAATCATATAATAATCTCCTAAATTAAAATTTTGTTATCTTTTGTAACAGATTCAAGTTACAATGGCGGATCCCAATGGAGAGAACAGCCACACGAATGAAGATGACTATGACAATGCGTCAGTACATTTGACAGGCGCACAACTGAAGGCTCTGATCAACAATGCTGTCCAGGCAGCGATTGATCGTCAAAATACTGAGTCTCAAGGCAGAACTGTGTCAAAACCACCCTCTAAACCAAAGACACACTCCAAACCACCCTCTGAACCCAAGAAAGATGACGACAAGCACTCGTCTACTGAGCACAGCGTTCACCGCGATAGAGAATATACTGATGCGTCCAGTGCTAAGGGTTGCACCTACAAATACTTTGTATCATGCAAGCCCCGTGAATTTACAGGGGAGAAAGGTGCGGTTGACTGTATCACCTGGCTGGACGAGATGGACACGATTGTGGACATCAGCGGGTGCGCTGAGAGGGACGTGGTTAAGTTTGTGTCCCAGTCATTCAAGGGCGAGGCCCTGGCGTGGTGGAGAGCTCTGGTGCAGGCTTCAGGTAAGTCTGCCTTGTACAAAATGTCATGGGGGGAGTTTATTACCCTCATAAAAGAAAACTACTGCCCTCAGCACGAGGTTGAGAAGATTGAGGCTGATTTTGTCTCACTAGTGATGACAAACCTGGATTGTCAAGCTTATCTGACAAGCTTTAACACTATGTCACGCCTGGTGCCATATCTTGTGACACCGGAACCACGAAGAATTGCCCGATTCATTGGGGGCTTAGAACCGGCGATTAAGGCCAGTGTAAAGGCCTCTAGGCCAACGACCTTCAGGTCAGTTACTGACCTCTCCTTGTCTCTTACACTTGATGTTGTCCGTCTGAGGGCACAAAGGAACAAAGAGGCTGAAAAGCGAAAGCGTGAGGATGATACCTCACGAAAGTCCGGTAAAAAGCACCGTGGAAACGGTGAGGGCAAAAGAGGGTCGGAGGCAAGGAAGGAGGGGCAATCTGATGGAAGACCCCACTGCAAGGTCTGCAAGAAACCTCACTCCGGGAAGTGTAGGTTTGCGTCTGGTTCGCAGTCGCAACAAAGGACTCCACCCTGTGGGCTATGCAAGTCCAAGGAGTATAAGACAGTAGAGTGCAAAAAGATAAAGGACGCAACCTGCTTTAATTGCAATGAAAAGGGGCACATAAAAAGTAATTGCCCGAAGTATGCCAAGAAGACGGAGGAGACTAAGAAATCAAATGCGAGAATTTTTCGCTTGGATGCAAAGGAAGCGGTCAAGGACGACAATGTGCTTACAGGTACTTTTCTCGTAAATAATATATTTGCAAGAGTACTGTTCGATTCTGGCGCTGACAAGTCCTTTGTAGACCAGAATTTTTGCCAACTACTAAATATGCCAATCAAAACCCTTGACGTAAAATACGAAGTAGAGTTGGCAGACGGCACGATAGAAACCGTCTCTACTGTTCTAGAAGGATGTGAAATATCCATTAGGAACCATTCTTTTCCTTTATCTCTACTTCCTTTCAAACTTGCGGGTTTTGACATCGTGCTAGGCATGGACTGGTTATCCCATAACCAGGCCCAAATCATTTGCGGCAAGAGGCAAATAGTTTTAAAGACTCCGAGTGGTGAATCTCTTACCATTCGAGGGGATACGCATTACGGATTGCCCGAAGACGTATCTATGCTGAAAGCTTCAAGATGTATGAACAGAGGCTGTGTAATTTACATGGCTCAGGTGATAATTGAAGAACCAAAGCCGAAGATCGAGGATCTTCCTGTCATTTCTGAATACCCCGAGGTTTTTCCCGAAGAACTACCTGGTTTGCCACCAGATAGACAAGTGGAGTTCAGAATTGACATCATTCCTGGAGCAGCTCCGATAGCCAGAGCACCTTACAGATTAGCGCCAACGGAAATGAAGGAACTGAGGACCCAGTTGGATGAACTGCTGGCGAAAGGTTTTATCAGACCAAGTTCATCTCCCTGGGGAGCTCCTGTCCTATTTGTAAAGAAGAAGGACGGATCGATGCGGTTGTGCATCGACTATAGAGAACTGAATAAAGTTACCATAAAGAATAGATATCCTTTACCAAGGATCGATGATCTATTCGATCAGCTGCAAGGAGCAAGCTACTTCTCAAAGATCGACTTAAGGTCGGGTTATCATCAACTAAGGGTCAGAGATGAAGATGTACACAAGACTGCATTTAGGACTCGCTATGGTCATTACGAGTTCCTAGTGATGCCTTTTGGGCTCACAAATGCACCGGCTGCGTTCATGGATCTCATGAATCGCGTTTGCAAGCCATACTTGGACAAATTCGTCATAGTCTTCATTGACGATATCCTTATCTATTCCAAGAACCAAGCTGACCACGAGAAGCACCTTCGTTGCATTCTCGAATTACTACAACATGAGAAACTCTACGCCAAATTCTCGAAATGTGAATTCTGGCTAAGAGAGGTTCAGTTTTTAGGACACGTTGTGAGTGAGCGTGGTATCCAAGTGGATCCCGCTAAGGTAGAGGCAGTCATGAACTGGCAAGAGCCAAAGACGCCTACCGAAATCCGTAGTTTCCTGGGTTTAGCAGGATACTACCGAAGATTTATTGAAAATTTTTCAAGGATTGCTGCGCCCTTGACTTCCTTGACCAAGAAGAAAGAAAAGTACATTTGGGGCCCAAAGCAGCAAGAGTCCTTTGAAATACTGAAGCAGAAGCTAAGCAACGCACCTGTGTTGACCTTACCTGAGGGTACAGATGAATTCGTAGTTTACTGCGATGCATCGCACACAGGCATGGGGTGTGTGCTTATGCAGAAGGGCAAGGTGATTGCTTATGCTTCAAGGCAATTAAAGGTGCATGAAAAGAATTACACCACCCATGATTTGGAGTTGGGTGCCGTTGTATTTGCACTGAAGTTGTGGAGGCACTACCTTTATGGTATCAAATTTGTGATTTATTCTGATCACAAAAGTCTCCAGCACTTGTTCAACCAGAAGGAGTTGAACATGAGGCAACGCCGTTGGATGGAAACCCTGAATGATTATGACTGTGAAATCAGGTACCATCCCGGTAAGGCGAATGTAGTCGCCGATGCATTGAGCAGGAAAGAAAGGGTAAAACCCATTCGAATCAATGCCAAGAGCATTGAAGTTAAAAATAATTTGATTGAAAGGATTTTGGCTGCACAGCGAGAGGCTGTGTTGGAAGTTAATTATCCTAATGAAAAGCTGGGAGTAACTGAGGAGCAGTTGACTCTTAGCAAGGATGGAATCCTTAGGCTGAATGGACGTATATGGGTTCCGATTTATGGAGGACTACGAGATGTTGTTCTCCAGGAAGCCCATAGTTCCAAATACTCAGTCCATCCTGGTGCTGATAAAATGTACCAAGACTTAAAGGCAAATTATTGGTGGATAGGCTTGAAAAAGTCTGTAGCCGCCCATGTAGCAAAGTGCTTAACTTGTGCTCAAGTTAAAGCCGAGCACCAAAAGCCGTCTGGCTTGCTACAACAGCCTGAGCTTCCCGAGTGGAAGTGGGAATGCGTAACTATGGACTTCATAACCAAGTTACCCAAGACCAGGAAAGGAAACGATACAATATGGGTCATAGTTGATAGGCTGACTAAATCAGCTCATTTTCTACCCATCAAGGAGACGTATAGCTCCGATATGTTAGCCCAACTTTATGTTGATAAGATTGTAGCCTTACACGGCATACCTGTGTCTATTATCTCCGACAGGGATACTAGATACACATCTCACTTCTGGAAAAGTTTCCAGCAATCTTTGGGCACGCGTTTAAACTTTAGTACGGCTTACCATCCCCAGACGGACGGCCAAAGTGAGCGTACTATCCAAACGCTAGAAGACATGCTTCGTGCATGTGCGATCGATCTAGGTGGTAACTGGGATAAAAACCTACCCCTGATCGAATTCTCCTACAATAATAGCTACCACACCAGCATAAAGGCTGCGCCTTTTGAGGCATTATATGGTAGGAAATGTAGATCGCCTGTTTGTTGGGCGGAAGTAGGAGAGGTCCAATTATCGGGACCAGAGATTGTTTTCCAGACGACGGACAAGATTGTCCAGATACGGGAACGTCTCAAGGCTGCCCGCGATAGGCAGAAGAGCTACGCTGATCCAAAGCATAAGGATTTTCACTTCGAAGTAGGTGAAAAAGTATTACTTAAGGTGTCACCCTGGAAGGGGGTGATGCGTTTCGGCAAGAAGGGCAAGCTGAGTCCGAGATACATAGGGCCTTTTGAGGTCATCGAACGAGTCGGATCAGTTGCCTATAAACTAAACTTGCCTGAAGAGCTCAATGGAATTCATAATGTGTTCCACATCTGCAATCTCAAAAAGTGCTTCGCCGACGAATCGTTGGTGATTCCACACACAGATGTGCATATAGATGAGAGCTTAAAGTTCATAGAAAAACCTTTGTCGATTGAAGATCGACAGGTGAAGAAGCTTCGCAGAAAGCACGTACCGATTGTAAAAGTCAAATGGGATGCTCGTAGAGGTCCTGAATATACGTGGGAAGTCGAAGCTACAATGAAAGAAAAATACTCCTATTTATTTGAGTAAATCTTGGGTCGAGATTTATTTTAAGGGGGTGAGGATGTAACACCTCGAATTTTTGTGTCCAATGATGTGCTAACACGTGTCATTTGTTTAGTAATAAAGTCCATCGCAATGCTCTCCCATTTCCAGACAGGGATTTTTGGTTGTTCGAGCAAGCCGGTGGGACATTGATGTTTAGCTTTAACCTTTGAACAAGTGATACACTTTGAGACGAAGGTGGTAATATCTTTCTTCATTCCAGGCCACCAATAGGACGTACACATATCATGGTACATCTTATCAGCACCAGGAAGAATAGAATACCTAGATTTGTGAGCCTCCTTCATCACAAGTTGTAACACCTCGAATTTTTGTGTCCAATGATGTGCTAACACGTGTCATTTGTTTACACGTGGCATCTATAATAAATAAAGGACTAATTTTGACAAACCTTGAAAGTATATAAATTCGAGGGTTATAAATGTCAACAAGGGTAAATATACTGTATAGTATCCCTAAATAATGCTTAAACCTTCAATCGAATAAATTATAGATCGTACAAAAATAAAACGCGGAAGAAAGTGAGAGATTACAAACTACAGGGGTTAACTGTGTCAACATGTTTAATAATACCTCTGAGTGACCCTTTAACGTTCCAAAGACTTTGTAACGGTATTATACCCTCACTAAAATAATATATATGAATTTCGCGAAGTTTCGATATGAAACGAGAAAGTTACGATCGAATTCGTAGAAGAAGGGTTAAAAGCGTCAACAGTGAAAGTTAAGGCTTTCCAATATAATTAATAAATAAACCGGGGACTTAATAATGCGGGTAATTAACACGAGGCCCCTATCGGTAAATAACCAAGGGCCAAACCGCAAAGTTACCCCTTCAAAACCGAAAGGTCAGGTAAATCATTACGAAAGATTTCGTTATTAATGGCCCGATTCTGTAATCATTATAAAAGATTTGAAAAATTCAGAAAATATAACCTCACGCGACCCGCGTAAGGTTTAGACATAAGTCGAGGCGGGCCGCGAGCCTCCTCACTAACTCGCCTGATTTCTTAACCTTTAGGCGACCCGCATTAAAAAGCATGGGAACTCCCATGCGGGCCGCGTAAAGTGCCCAGATGCAGAAACTTTGTAACTACTTGGCTTTTGGAACCTTTGAACGATCAAACACCACTTAATGGAGCATGGGCACCCTACATTTGACCCATAACACTTAGGGGACATCTACCCATCACCCCTGACCTGTTGTGGTAGTTGTAATGATCATAGGAGCTTGTTTTTGGCTATAAATAGCACCTTTGTGTGCATAACCATTCACACAATCAAAACACACAACTACTGATCATTCTAAGTGCTCCCAAGCCTTCTCTTCTGTTCTATAATCAAGAAGCAACTTCTGTAAGTCGTTCATAACCATTTTGGTTTCACATTTCCATAGTTATAGCTCATAAACGCAACCGTCGTAACTAACGGTTGTCATTGCAATATCTTGCAAATGGTTCAGTCTTATGACGAATCAAAAATGGTTATGAGTTGGTATTTATGTGGGTATTAAACCTCTAAAATGGTTCCCCCTGATCACCACTCTAACTATGTCAATTATCGAGTCAAACGTGCGGTTAAAAAGTCAACAGAAAGCTATTTTAGCAATTCAAGCATAATATGTAATATATATGTTATGGAACCTGTTTTGACAATCATAAAACATGATAATAAGTATATAAACATGTTTGCGCTCGTTTGAATCGATCATTTACTATATAGAACCGGTTCGGAGCCGAAAGTCGCAAAAGTTTGACTTTTGCTTTGACTTCAGTTCTGACCCGTTTTAGTGAGGTATAAATATACCTTAGGACTCTCTTAGGACCAGGTCACATGTTGGTATACGCCTCTGTGGTCGGTTCATGAGTTATCCGAGTCTTTTACGTATTTCCGTCATTCGCCTAAAAGTTGACCGTAACGGCCTTTTAAAAATTAAAACGAGTATTTCGGACACGTGAACGGACCAAAACCTTGCTTGATAAATTATAAGCATGTCCCTAAAGTTTCACGTCAATCCGAGGTCTAGAATGAGAGTTATGCTAAGAGGCGCACTTTTAAGAAAGTTTTGTAATTAACGGCGCAATTAGCATAACGCCCATCTAACCCAAGTTTTCGTCACCAAAACTTTTACCCACTGTGGATATTCAACTTCTGTAATACATTTTGATATTACAATCAGAGGTTGAAATTATATATTTAAATTATGCTTCCGCTGTGCATTATATAATTGTGTGGTTTGACTATATCGTTGCCAACATCGTCACGGTAATCCCCCACCGGGCCCACCGGTGAGACACGTGGAAATCGGGGTGTGACACAAGTTCTCAAAGGTTATCGCGTGTAGGAATCCAAACACGATAGAGATAGTATAGAATACCATCGGGTTTAGTTACAAGACTTTATTCTGCACCACATTGCATCTCGTTATAGAGGTTACCCTCAATAACAAACATGTATTGAGCTTCACGAATGTGGTTTCGAAGATCGTCGATGAGTTGAAAGCAACGAATACCCTTGACATGAGTTGTACGACTAAGTGCATTGGCCACGACATTCGCCTTACCTGGATGGAAGCAAATTTCACAGTCGTAGTCGTTTAACAACTCTACCTAGCGACGTTGACGCATGTTCAGTTCTTTTTGGTCGAAGATGTGTTGAAGGTTCTTATGGTCGGTGAAGACCACACACTTAGTACTATACAGGTAGTGTTACCATATCTTCAAGGCAAAAACAACTGCACCAAGTTCAAGGTCGTGAGTAGTGTAGTTCTTCTCATGTATTTTGAGTTGCCTCGACGCGTAAGCGATAAACTTGTCCCGTTGCATAAGAACGCAACCAAGACCTTGGTTTGAAGCATCACGGTACACGACGAAGTCGTCGTTACCATCGGGATGAGTAAGGATAGGAGCATTGCAAAGCATGTCCTTGAGCGTTTGAAACGACTCCTTTTGTTTAGGACCCCAAACAAAAGGTTTATCTTTTTGAGTCAAGGAAGTAAGAGGAACGACAATTTTTGAGAAGTTAGAAATGAAACAATGATAATAACCAGCTAGACCAAGGAACAAACGAATTTCAGACGGATACTTAGGAGCAATCCAATTCTTCACAGCTTCAATCTTTGAAGGGTCATCGTGAATACCAAGTTCATTGACAGTGTGACCAAGGAATTGAACTTCTTTTAACCAAAATTCACATTCGGAGATTTTGGCGTAAAGACGTTCAACGCGTAAAAGCTGAAGGATAAGACGCAAGTGTCGCTTGTGCTCTTCTTGAGTCTTGGAATAGATGAGAATATCGTCGATGAAGTCGATCACGAAATGGTTAAAATAAGCTTTGCACACACGGTTCATCAAGTCTATGAAAACCGCAGGTGCGTTGGTCAAGCTAAAAGGGCATGACCACGAACTCGTAATGACCATAACGTGTATGAAAAGCGGTTTTGGGTATATCTTCTTCGAGGACTCGAATTTGATGATAACCAGAATGGAGATCAATCTTGGAAAAGCAATTTGCGCTTTGTAATTGATCAAAGAGATCATCGATGCAAGGAAGAGGATATCGGTTTTTTTACTGTAAGCTTGTTGAGCTCACGATAGTCTATGCACATCCGAAATGATCCATCTTTATTCTTGATGAACAGAATGGGAGCGCCCCAAGGAGAAGTACTAGGGCGTATAAAGCCTTTATCTAGAAGCTCTTGGAGTTGTCTCGATAGCTCTTGCATTTCCGAGGATGCTAAATGATAGGGAGACTTAGTGATAGGCGTAGCGCCAGGTACTAAATCGGTGCGAAAGTCAACAGAACGAACAGGCGGAGGACCAGGGAGATCGTCAGGAAAAACGTCAGGATAATCACAAACGACAGGAACATCACTTATGCTCGAGCCCTTATCCTTGTTTTCCACAACGTAGGCAAGAAAGACGAAGGAACCCTTGCGCAAGTGTTTGTTCGCTTGAGTACAAGACATAAGCTCGAGACCTTTACAAGGTTTCTCGCCATAAACGTGTAGAGAATCATCGTTAGAAAGAGGAAGACAAATGAATTTATCGAAGCAAACGACTTCAGCACGAACTCGCCTAAGCCAATTCATGCCTACTATGATGTCAAAACTACCCATTTGCATAGGTATGAGGTCAATCGGAAATGTGTGATCGTTGAGATATAAAGAACAGTTAAGAAGAACAGAATCAACAGTGATGGATTTACCATTTGCGACTTCGACAGCGAATGATTTGGGCAACTTAGATCGTCTACACTTAAGTATAGGTTCAAATTCAACAGATACAAAACTCTTATCCGCGCCAATGTCAAATAAACAAGATGCATAGACATTGTTGATGAGAAACGTACCGTTTATAACATTGTTGGCATTCTGCGCCTGAGCGGCAGTGATGACAAATGCTCTGCCTCGAGCTTGTTGAGGCTGCTGCTGCTACTGTTGGTTGTTGTTATTGGCGCGCTTAGTGCAAGCATTGGAAATGTGGTTAAGATCGCCACATTTGAAGCAAGCATGAACAGGGGCTGTTTGTGGTTGAGCTTGGTTAGGAGCATGTAACACCTTAAAAATTCCGTCCAAGTATGTGACGACACGTGTCCGATTCTCCAACTAATCACATCTATGTGGAAGGAGAAACCTCCAAATAATCCCGACTATGTAGAATGAGGAAAGGCCAATACTGAACGTTAACTGAAACGTATTTGAATCTCCAACTAATCCCAATTTTGGGAAGGAGAAATAAAATTCTATTGAGCGTTAGCTAAAACGCGTCCCGAATCTCCGACTAATCTCAACTGCGAGAAAGGAGGGGGACTAAACATGCCAAATGGCCAAAGATATAAAAATCTAAGGAAATAAGCTACACATACCCTAAATACCCTTTACGTGACTTAGATATAAGTTTTGAAGGGTTAGGTATGACAAAAACAAGCTTATACAAGTCCAGGGACTATTTTCGACAAACTGCGAAAGTCTGCCCATTCTCATATTATGAATACGGACCATGTATACAAATCCAAATATTTTTGTATTCAATAAAATCTTGTATTTTATTGATGAGAATGCAAAATTATCAATCATTGCGAAATTTCGATTATTTTCGTGTTCGATAAAGCGTTGTGCATTATTTGCGAAACACGTAAGCGTACAACCGAACGAACCGACATCCATGGCATTTTCGGGCAAAATTCAAGTTACATATTCCTTAATGCCTTTATATAACCTAATGTTGGAAAAAGCGCGTTTCTTTTTTCCTTTTGAATTTACAGGACCAAATGAGCTTAAGAGCACAAAAGGAACAAATAAGCAGCCAAAAACCAACATAAATACTGGAAGAAGGAATAACGTGACATGCCCGACCCCTCGGCAGCATCTCCCAAGACAAAAACAAGAAAACAGAAGCTGACCACGGGGCCATGCCCAGCCAGGCATGGGCCATGGTCAGACCTCACACATAAAGACAAGACCAACAAAAGCTTCTACGCCCACCACGGGGCCGTGCCCAACTCACCATGGGGCGTGGTCAACTCTAAGATTTGTAGAATCTTGATAGTACAACAAAGAGTTGACCACGGGGCCGTGTCCAGAAGCCACGGGGTCGTGTGGGGCCTTCTGCTGACAGCTGCAATTAATGAAGGAAGAGAAGGAGCTGGCCAAGGGCCGTGGCCGGGGTACTGTTCTGACTATAAATAGGGGTGCTTGGTTCACTTCAAAGGCATCCCTTGATAAACCACTTCTCTCTCACTTTGCCACCACTCCACCACCACTACAACACCAACACCCACCACCATCATCCATCTTTCATCTTTAGAGTGTATAGTAGTCTCGGGATCCAAGATTGATAGTAAGAGTTCTTGTCAATCAAAGGCCATGCTTGGCTAATCTCTTGCATCGTTTGGTGAAGACAAGTCTTTAATGTATTACTTTTGATTTTTAATCTTTCGGCACTAATGCGTGTCGAGTGTGTTATATTTTTATCAATATTTTAAGCCCATTTTACACATTATTCAAGTTTTAAATTTATAAAACACGATATTCTACTAACACTAAACACACATATGGGCAAGTGTACCCATCGTGAGCGTAGTATAGCGTTGATAAGATACCGACGTCGTCCAAGGACACAAGAGCTTTTAATACCGGTTAATCCTCAACGTCTAATCAAATCAAAAATCTTAGAAAAGGTTTTGAATATGAAAAATAAAAACTAAAATGCTGAAAATAAAAATAAAAGTAAAACAGATAGACAAGATGAATCAGTTGGATCCGACTTGCCTTTAATGTAACCTTTGATGATTTCCGCACTTTTGCACTTTTTAAGAGATTATCTTAGTTACAGTAGTAGGCCCCTCTTTTGAAGGTGACGTTACCCTCAACCCAGTGGTTTGAGTCAGTAAGGATACAATCCCAAAGGGTCGGAATATTGAAAGATAATTAATTAAGCTATTAATGCGTAAAGTGGTAGGCCCCTCTTTTGAAGGTGACGTTACCCTCGGCTAAGTGATTTGAGTCAGCAAGGAAACAATCCCAAGTAGCCGGTTTAGTGTATTAATAGTAGTTTACATATGAGGGGATCAAGCCATTAGCACCCCCGCCATGCAATACCAGTGGGTATTGAAGGAGGTCCTAGTAAGCTTGACCCAGGTCCTTGCAGAATCTATACACTGAACAAGGCAAGAACCTTACTAAACCATTCCCTTAACCCCCGACCAGGTAGCCAACATATCTCTATATAGACCGTAGAGATATGAAGGGTGAAAATCTTTTACTTTATATAGACAGTAAAGTAATGCCAAGACACCACGGACAAATGATAAAGAAGTTTCACCTTCAACATAAGAAACTAGTTATTAAAGTCATTAATACAAAACCAAATAAAAAGTGCGAAAATATTAAAAATCAAAAGTATTACATTAAATGCTTGTCTTCACCAAGTGATGTAAGAGACTTAGCCAAACATGGCCTTTGATTGACAAGAACTCTTACGATCAATCTTGGATCCCGAGACTACTACACACACTCTAAGGTGGATGATGGATGATGGTGGTGGATGTGGGTGTTGTAGTGGTGGCAAAGTGGGAGAGAGGTGGTTTACCAAGGGATGCCTTTGAAGTGAGCCAAGCACCCCTATTTGTAGCCTGAACAGAAGCCCGGCCACGGCCCCGTGTCCGCTGTTCACGCCCCGTGGCCATCCTCTTTCTCTTCCTTCATTAATTGCTCTTGTCTGCAATAGGCCCCACACGGCCCCGTGTTCGTTGGGCACGGCTCCGTGTGCAGAAGCGTATCCGTACTATCAAGATTTGCAAGATTCTGCAAATCTTTGCATTGACCACACCCCGTGCTGAGCTGGGCACGCCCCCATGTCGGGAATAGAAGCTTCCACAGTTTTGTCCATTTTTTGCAGACACCTGACCACGCCCCCGTGTCCGTTGGGCACGGGTCGTGGTCAGCCTTCTGTTTCTTGTTTTTGCTTGGGGAGATGCTGTCGAGGGGTCGGGCATGCCACGTTTAATCCTTTTCTTTGTATTTATGTTAGTTTTTGCTGCATATTTGTTCCTTTTGTTCATTTAAGCTCGTTTGGTCTTGAAAATACAAAAGGAAGACAAAAGCACACTTTTTCTAACATTAGTACTAGAAAGGGTTAGTTTTATGCCTCATTTGATGTAATTTTTATGTTGCATTTTACACACATCAAATACCCCCACACTTGAATCTTTGCTTGTCCTCAAGCAAAACTCTTTATTATGTGGCTTACACACCCAAATGGAATGGGTAGAAGAGAAGTTTTGGGCTTGTCTTGAGTGTCGGGAATCCAAGATCTTTATTGGGTTTTATTTTTATACTATTTACAATCCTATTCGTTATGATTTATTTAGAACTTTTCATAAGAGAAATTACTTATTTGGGCATAACATGCCTCTTTAAAATTTCATTTATATACAAGTTCACATACCTCACGGGAGATCACTCAACACTCGGCCGAAGATGTATTTTTGTGAAACACTCGAGACCGGCATGGAACTTACTTCTACCATATGCTTGCCAAGCAATCAATCCTCCTCCTTTTTAACTATAAACCTTTGTAAATATCAAGAGGACTTGGGGAAGGATTAGGCTTGGGTTAAAGGTAGGTGGTTCTGGGTTAGTGGTTAGTAAAAAGGGCTAAAAGCGTAAAAGCGTAAAAGCGTCGGTCGTCGTAAAACTTTTTGTTTTTGTGACTTTTATCAAACTAAGCATTTTCAAACAAAGTTTCTTTGAGGACTTTGTTTGTTTATTGCTAGACTTCCATTTTTTTTTTTGATAAAGAAACGTCACAAGAAAACCGAGCTTTCTACTAAAATAAAGGGTTGAAAAGAAAAAGGTTTTGGTGGGTAAAGGGTGTTTGTTTTGTGGGTTTAGAAATGAAAAGGTTTAGGCTCAAAGGGGTTAACTAGGGGGATTTTGGGTAGGTGATCAATAAAATGAAAAATAATGGTGTTGAAAGGAAAATGGGTTAGTCCTAATGCCTCTATCATTTACTTACTTGGGTTTAAGTTGGTAAGGACCGGGAATGTATCGTCGTGGCAAGTTCTAGAGTCGTAAGAACCAAGCGGCTATTCACACAAGAAACGAAAAATGAGCATTTAATTTAAAGTATACTTGTATGCTCAATAAAGGCTCAAAACTCACTTATTGTGGGAATGGGTTTATAATGTGATCAAGTATATATAATCAAATTTTAACTAGATTTGTCATGCCGTTTCATAATTTTCTTATGTTGGTTTTTTTTATCACGACGCTATCGGTTGTAAATTTGTAAAAATATAACATTTTTAGAACTTGTTATTCCCAAATTAAACCAAGAGAAGTAAAAAAAATGAAAAGTTTTTGAAAAAAATTGGGGTGATTAGCGGTACCAATAGAGTTTTGTGTAAGGCTTGTTATTAGGACTTGCAAAATTCAAGGTTTTAACATCCCCCCCACACTTAAATTACACATTGTCCTCAATGTGTCCCAAAAATATGTTTTTAGGTTGATTGAATGTGTAAAAGGTGTTTAAAAACAAAATTTTTGTTACTGGGCATCTGGCCACGGGCCCGTGTTGGTTCGGGCATGGCCCCGTGCTCAGATTACCAGTATCATATTAAACAGAAGGCTGGGCACGGGGGTGTGTTCAGTGAGCACGGGCCCGTGTCCGGTTACTTGTACTGGGCATTTTCTGCAGAACCTCGGGCACGAGGGCGTGTTGGGCTGAGCACGACCCCGTGTTGAACTTGCTGTAATGAAGGAAAATTGGTGGGAGGCTTTATTTTTGTGCATGGGGTGTGGGTTATTCTTTCCTTTGGTAACCTCCACTTTTTCGAGTGTGTTCAACCATTACAACATCATCCAAACACCATTAAAAACCATCATTCATTCAAGAGTGAAATACATAAGCCCAGAAAATAAAAAGTACAAACTAGAAACTAGATAAGTAGGTCATAAAATTCAAGAAATCTTAAACCACAAAGAAGTTCTAGCCTAGATGATTTTATTATAAGAACAAAATTTCTGAAAAGATGATTCTTTTGGTTGAGGAAGGCTTGTAGAACTCCTTCTCCGGAAAGGGTCCCTCACACATCCTTAAGCCATTCTTCTATCTCCCGGTGGAGAAGGAAGGCGGGCTCATTGTCTTCCTCGTGTTGAGGAGGTGCGACTTCCACCGGAACCTCTTGTAAGGCGTCAATAGGAGGTTCCAAGGGAATGTCATCCCATCCGGTGGGATTAATAACTTCTTCTGCCAAGTTTCAATCTTCTTGGAGAAAGATCGGTTCCATAGGAGGCATTGCAAGAATATTCAACCTTTGGTGCAAAAGGTTGATATCTTGAAAGTTATTTTCTAGCCCCACAGTTAGATAGTTGATACGGTCGATTAGGACTTCTTCTACGGATGTCATCTCGTCGAGTGCCTCTCTTAGCGCCATAACATAACGTACAAGGGTTGCTTCGATCGAAGGCCTTCGTTCCCTGCGACTGTTCCATGAGTGAGCTGAAGAGGTTCCGCTATTCTGGCTCGACATTCTAAGAAAACAAGTCGAAAAGTTTAATTTAATGAAACAGTAACTCCGGCCACGGCCTTGTGCTCGTGGCCACGGCCTTGTGCTCGCTGAGCACGGCCCCGTGGCCACCAATCTGCAGGTTTTTAAAACAAGGAATTTTGAAGTTTTAAATTATTTTTCTGGCTTTTTAAACATTTCTAAGCAGAAATAACTTAAAACGGTGCTGTAAAACTTATTTTTGGTAAGATTCCTTGATTAAACACCTAAAAAATATCACAATAAAGCTTGAAAACTTGGAGATTTCAAGATTTAATGTAGGTTTTGAGGAGTTAGTGAAGAAGAAGGCAATAGACAAAAGTAGTAAAGACAAGATGGTTGTTGAGAACCTTCTTTAGAATATACCTTGTAGGGTATATGTGAAGATCCCACCAGATCTTTGTCTTTGGAATGAGTCCAAGTGTGTAGGTATCTTGCTGCATTTATAGAAAACGAAAGCACGCTGACCACGGCCCCGTGTCGGAAGGACACTGCCCCGTGGTCAGACAAGAATCTGACACAATTTGTCCGTATTCTGACACTAAAGCCAGACACAAATCTTCAAGTGGGCTCGGGGCGTGTTGACCTGGATACGGCCCCGTGGCTAGAGTTCTTTATGAAGTTTTGTCTTATTTTAAGGCATCTATCCAGATCGGGTGGTTCCTTACTGAACGGAACAACACCGAAGTGCCTGAGGTACCTCAATTGCCCTAGTTTCAGACAAGAACGCAAGAGGTTATCGGAAAGGGTGAATCCTAAGCTAAATACCAGTGGGCGAGACCAACCTTTATTTCCCTTATCCGGGCTCTTGTTAAAGAAGGTATATGTCGAATCGCTCAGGTCTTTGTATGCATCGGTGGAGACCGATGGGGAGTCCTTCACGGCAGAATCGACATAGGGACGACTAACGCTCATGTCCTCACAAGAGTTAGAGGTGCTTTCGGGGTCTACGATGTCGTTATATTCCGAATGCGATCTCAATAATTCTCCTTGATCGTCGTCTTGAGAGGAATTATCTATTTCCATCTCAAGTTCTTTTATCAATTTGTAACGCCCCGTGTTTCGGAAGTCAAAGTCAAGATTGAAGTCAAAGGAAGAAAAGATTGCTAATCACAATCTGTCTCTCCTTGCTCAATCCCTGTTTTGACTTCTTTGACGTATAGTTAGTCTAATTTATGTTTCGCGTTAGTTGTATTATGTGGAGTAATTAATTATAATCGCAGTAATCGATGTATATTTATCACTACGAATCGCTTTACGACTGTGAACAATAGAAAGTAACAATGCGATAAAGTTATTTAAACGCTAATCGAACTAATCTAATCAACATCGCGCTCGCAACTCGAATTTCGCATTTTGGTGATTGTTATACGTGTGTGTGTGCCTTATGTGTTACTTGTGCTTGTTTATTTATGTTATGTGTGGTAATCAATCGAATCGCAATCGAACTCAATCGCAATCGAAGCGCAATCGCTTAACGAATACGAAATAAGGATGATTGTATGTTGATATAGTATGATAATTAGTGGAGAAGAGATAGCACGAGATATGAGTAGTTGGGATTAAAAGTAATTTGAATAAGGAAATGCTATCGCATCGCAACGCTCGCAATCGAAATCAAAACGGCAAAACTCGTCGCGCAAAACGCTTAGATCAAGCGACTGATCGATTAGGCGACCAGCCGATCGACCAGCCGTTCGATAGAACTACCATCCGATCGGGTTGACCGCTCGAACATGTGACAATTAAACCTCAACACTTAAACAATTTTCAACATGTTCAATGCACTAGGAATGTCACCCGATCGAACTGCTGACCGATCAAGTGACAACCTGCTGTGAACTTGTTTTCACTGAGGTGCCCAACCGAACGGGTTGCCGGCCGATCGAACGACCGTCCGATCGACCGACCTGAAAGGTAGAGACACTTCAAAGTTTTCAAAATGCTACAACAAAAACTTCAAAAGTCAAGCCATCATACACAAACACATCCTTCCTAAAGGAAGAAGCAATCCACTCGAACGGCCATCCGACCGGACAGCCGTCCAAACGGATTGTCACTCGCACGATCAGCTGTCCGATCGGACTACCATCCGATCGACCAGCCCACCAACACTCGTTTCGTTTCACGTGTCACTTATCGTTATACTATCAATCTATTCAGGCTAACCTTACTCCCTAGCGCTCCCTTCAATCCATCAACCGCTGTGAGTATACTCGATCCCTTTTTGCTTTCGCACTTTTGGGTGTTACATACGTCACTTATTCTAAATCACAATCGAACACACTACGTAATACTTTTAACGCTAACCGTTACCGCATGTTATACATGACTTAATGAATGCTTGTTTGTTATGTTTACACATGGAATGCTGTCTACCTGCCTTAGCAACGATAGTACTATAGTTTAGACTCAGCACCAATTCACACGGGGGTTGTTAAGGACAATTATTTGCATGGATTACAGTGGTGATCATGTATTACGAACTGCCTTGGGTAGTCAACCCGCAGTCATTGGTATCGGTAGGTTCATGTCGATAACTAACATGCTTCGTCTTACTCAGTGCACGTGCTGGTTATGCGTAAACTATTTCGAACTCTATATGCTATTATCAAACTTGTATGCTCGCCTTTACACTATGTGTATTGACTTATTTTAACGTATGTGACAGGTGCTTAAGGTGTCTAATTGCTTGGAAATCAAGGCTAGGAAAGAGTCTTAGTTACCAACAAATAGTTGTCTGTACTATTGAAACCTGAGTTGTCGAAACAGAACAATTTGCCTAGATTTGTCTGTAATAATTTGTTTGCCTTTTGAGACATGGTATGGGACATGTTATTTTAAATTGATTGGTAATGATAATTGTTATGGAAACTTCTGGACAATCTGTTTCGCTCAGTGCCACGCCTCGATGTTTCCGCCATCGGTTGGGGTGTGACACAATTAGAGAATTACTTCTTCCATTTGAAATAATTCTTCGAGAATCATATCATCCAGAAGAGATGATTGAGAGCATTCGAGGGAGATATAAGGATTGTTTTTACTTTCGCCCATCTTAAGGTTACAGGAAAACGATGGGTCTATATAGTGGGGAGTGTAGTTTAAAAAATAGCATTTTAAATCTTCATGAGTTCCGCCACATATTTGGCACCACACATCATAAGAGGAGCGAAAGTAAAAATGATTAGTATCACTCATGTTTGTGTCAGAAATTACCAACCGTCAGGATCACACGGTTCTGTTTTCAGTATCTGAAGCTTGGGCATGGGGGCGTGTTCAGTGGACACGGCCCCATGTTCAGCTACTGTCTGACTTAAAACAGGATTGCCAGCACCAAAGATTGGGCACGGGGGCGTGTTCAGCGGGCACGGCCCCGTGCTGAGCTCTGCAGAAGCTGAAAAATCTAGAAGAAATACTAAAAAAACAGAAAAATAAGAAAAAAAATTAGGCCGTTGATTCCTAACTTTCTTAAAATCCTTGTGTCCCCGACAACGGCGCCAAAAACTTGATGCATGTCGAGTGTGTTATATTTTTATCAATATTTTAAGCCCATTTTACACATCATTCAAGTTTTAAATTTATAAAACACGATATTCTACTAACACTAAACACACATATGGGCAAGTGCACCCATCGTGAGCGTAGTATAGCGTTGGTAAGATACCGAGGTCGTCCAAGGACACAAGAGCTTTTAATACCGGTTTATCCTCAACGTCTACTCAAATCAAAATTTTTAGAAAAGGTTTTGAATATGAAAAATAAAAACTAAAATGCTGAAAATAAAAGTAAAACAGATAGACAAGATGAATCACTTGGATTCGACTTGCCTTTAATGTAACCTTTGATGATTTCCGCACTTTTGCACTTTTTAAGAGATTATCTTAGTTATAGTAGCAGGCCCCTCTTTTGAAGGCGACGTTACCCTCAACCCAGTGGTTTGAGTCAGCAAGGATACAATTCCAAAGGGTCGGAATATTGAAAGATAATTAATTAAGTTATTAATGCGTAAAGCGGTAGGCCCATCTTTTGAAGGTGACGTTACCCTCGACTAAGTGGTTTGAGTCAGCAGGGATACAATCCCAAGTAGCTGGTTTAATGTATTAATAGTAGTTTACATATGAGGGGATCAAGCCATTCGCACCCCCGCAATCCAATACCAGTGGGTATTGAAGGAGGTCCTAGTAAGCTTGACTCAGGTCCTTGCAGGATCTACACACTGAACAAGGCAAGAACCTTACTAAACCATTCTCTTAACCCCCGACCAGCTAGCCAACATATCTCTATATAGACCGTAGAGATATGAATGGTGAAAATCTTTTACTTTATATAGACAGTAAAGTAATGCCAAGACACCACGGACAAATGATAAAGAAGTTTCACCTTCAACATAAAAAGTGCGAAAAGATTAAAAATCAAAAGTATTACATTAAATGCTTGTCTTCACCAAGTGATGTAAGAGACTTAGCCAAACATGGCCTTTGATTGACAAGACTCTTATGATCAATCTTGGATCCCGAGACTACTACACACACTCTAAGGTGGATGAAGGATGATGGTGGTGGATGTGGGTGTTGTAGTGGTGGTGGAGTGGTGGCAAAGTGGGAGAGAGGTGGTTTGCCAAGGGATGACTTTGAAGTGAACCAAGCACCCCTATTTATAGCCTGAACAGAAACCCGGCCACGGCCCCGTGTCCGTTGGACACGCCCCCGTGGCCATCCTCTTTCTATTCCTTCATTAATTGCTCTTGTCTGCATTAGGCCCCACACGGCCATGTGTTCGCTGGGCACAGCCCCGTGTGCAGAAGCGTATCTATACTATCAAGATTTGCAAGATTCTGCAAATCTTAGCGTTGACCACGCCCCGTGCTGAGCTGGGCACGCCCCCGTGTCGGGAATAGAAGCTTTTACAGTTTTATCCATTTCTGTAGACACCTGACCACGCCCCCGTGTTCGCTGGGCACGGGCCGTGGTCAGCCTTCTGTTTCTTGTTTTTGCTTGGGGAGATGCTGTCGAGGGGTCGGGCATTCCACGTTTATTCCTTTTCTTTGTATTTATGTTAGTTTTTGCTGCATATTTGTTCCTTTTGTTCATTTAAGCTCGTTTGGTCCTGAAAATAAAAAAGGAAGACAAAAGCACACTTTTTCCAACATTAGTACTAAAAAGGGTTAGTTTTATGTCTCATTTGATGTAATTTATATGTTGCATTTTACACACATCAGGCACTTTTTAATTGGGTATGTATTAATGACTTTAATAACTAGTTTCTTAGGTTGAAAGTGAATTTTGTTTACCATTTCTTCATGATGTCATTGATTTGCTCATTCGTGTCATTACGGTCTATATAAAGCGTGTTAACTACTTGGAAGGGGGTTAGAAGGGTGGTTTGGTAAAGTTCTTGTCTTGTTTAGTGTATAGATCCTGCGAGGACTTGGTTCAAGTTTACTAGGACCTCCTTCAATGCCCCAAAGGTATTGGATGGCGGGGGTGCGAATAGCTTGAACCCCTCATATATAAACTACTATTAAAACACTAATCCGGCTTCTTGGGATTGTATCTTTGCTGACTCAAACCACTTAGCCGATGGTAACGTCACCTTCAAAAGAGGGGCCTACCACTTTTCGCATTAATAACTTATTTAATTATCTTTCAATATTCTGACCCTTTGGGATTGTATCCCTGCTGACTCAAACCACTGGGTTGAGGGTAACGTCACCTTCAAAAGAGGGGCCTACTACTATAACTAAGATAATCTCTTAAAAAGTCTGAAAGTGCGAAAATCATCAAAGGGTACATTAAGGAGGAGTTGGATCCAAGTGATTCTATCTTGTCTATTTGTTTTTCATTTTATTTATCATTTAATTTTTAGATTCACTTTCATGTTTAAAAACTTTTATCAAAAATTTGGATCGATTAGACGTTGACAATAAACCGGTATTAAAAGCTCTTGTGTCCTTGGACGACCTCGGTATCTTACCAACACTATACTACGCTCGCGGTGGGTGTACTTGCCCTCGTGTGTATTTAGTGCTAGTACAATATCGTGTTTTATAAATTTAAAACTTGACTAATGCGTAAAACGAACTTAAAATATTAAATAAATAATATCTCGCTCGACACGCACCAACTTTTTGGCGTCGTTTCCGGGGACACAAGGATTTTAAGAAAGTTTAAAATCAACGTCCTAATTATTTTTAGCATTTTTTCTTCTTTTTAGGATTTTTCTCAATTTTTAGCAAATTATGCGCTTTCTGCAGGCTGCAACACGGGGCCGTGTCCATCCAGCATGCCCCCGTGTCCAATAAACAGCAACAACAATTCTGTTTTAAGTCAGACAGTAGCTAACCACGGGGCCGTGGCCACCCAACACGACCCCGTGACCAATCACCAGTTACTGAAAACAGGACCATAAGATCTCGACAGTTGGTAAAGTCTGACAAAAGCATGGATGATATTGATTATTTTTACTCTCGCCACTCTTACGGTGAATGGTGCCAACTATGTGGTGGGTTTCATCAAGGTTTAGTATGTTACATTCTAAACTTTGATCCCCATTACCTAGTAGAGTAGACCCATCATTTTCCTGTGATAATCATATTAAGATGGGCGAAAGTAAAAACGATCATTATTATCCAATTAAATGTCCTCAACCAACTCTTCCATACAACATAACCTCCATCAACATATGTGAAATGGAAGAAAGGATTCTCCAAAAATTAAAAGAAATAGAACTTATGATGAAAATGAGGTGTTCATCACAGGAACAAAGTCAAGGAGAATTGTTGAGGCCACATCCGGAATCTATCAACATTGACGACACCAAAAGTACCTCAACCTCTTGTGAAAGCATTAGCGATAGTCGTCCCTATGTCGATTGTGCCGTGAAGGACTCTCCATCTGCCCCCACCAATGCGCTCATAGACCTGAGCGATTTGACATATACCTTCTTTAACAAGAGCACGGATAAGGGGAATAAAGGTTGGTTCCCCCCACCGGTAAGTAGTTTAGGTTTTACCTTTCCGATAACCTCTTGCGTTCTTGCATAAATCAAGAGCAATTGAGGTACCTTAGGCACTTCGGTGTTGTTCCCTCCAGCAAGGAACCACCCGATCCGAATAAAAACCTTAAAAATAATATAGACGTCACTTCATAAAACTCTAGCCATGGGGCCATGCTCAGGTCAACACGCCCCGTGCCCACCTAAAAGTTCCACCACAGGGCCGTGTTAAACAAACACGCCCCGTGCTCAAAATACGGACAAAATTGTCTGACCCGTCTCTGACCACGGGGCCGTGTCCAGCCAACACGGGGCCGTGGTCAGTGTGGTGTCACTTTCTATAAAGTCAGCTTTGGGGCAGCATGTTTGGACCCATTCCAAAGACAAAGATCTGTCCTGATTTGCACACATACCCAAAAAGGTATATTCTTAAAAAGGTTTCACTCAAACCATCTTGTCTTTGCCACTTTTGTCAATTTCCTTCTTCTCCAAAGCTCTCCCACTTCTATTAAAGCTTGAAGCTTCATAACTTCTAGCTTTATCTAAGTAATTGCAAAGTTTTTAACTAAGAAGTCTTAATAAACATAAGCTTTACAACACTGTTTTGAGTTATTTATGTTCATAAATGTTTTAAAACACAGAATAATAATTTAAAACAAAGAGTTTCTGAGTTTAAAAATCTTGCAGAGGTGTCACCACGGGGCCGTTCCCAACGGGCATGGGGCCGTGGCCGGAAATTTCATCTTTATTTTTTTGAAATTTTCGCTCATGTTTTCTTAGTATGTCGAGCCAAAACAGTGGAACGTCTTCCACAGGCTCAAGAAACAACCGGAGAGGAAGAAGACCATCGATTGAAGCCACCCTAGTCCGCTATGTGTATGCTTTAAGGGAAGCCATCGATGAAATGACATCAGTGGAGGAGATCCTCATCGACCGTATCAACTACTTGACGGTGGGACTAGAGAATAACTTCCAAGAAATCAACCTTTTGCACTAAAGGTTGAACATTCTTGCTATGCCACCCATGGAACCAATCTTCCCACAAGAGGATTGGAACCTTGCGCAAGAAGTTGTTGACCCAACCGGATGGGATGACCTTCCCCAACCTCCTCAAGAAAATCTACATGAGGTTCCGGTCACCGTCGCACCTCCCCCACTAAATGTTGTGGATGATGAGCCCATCCTCTTTCTCCCTCGAGAGATTGAGGAGATACTCAACGACATTTAAAGAGCACCATCCGGAGTGAAGCTCTAAAAAGCCCCTACTCTTCGAAAAAATATTTTTGGGTTTTTGTTGTTTTGACATGTGAAATCCTGGGTAGAGCTTCCTTGTGGTTTTAAAATTTCTTGCATGTTAGGACCTATCTATCTAATCGTAGGACTTTTGTAATTTTTAAATTTTAGGACTATCTTAGGACTGTTTGTACCTCGCACTCTAATATTTGATTATTTAAGTTATTGTTGTGGTGTTTGGATTGTTTTAAGGCCTAAACAAACGAGAAAAGATGAAAACTGCCAAAGGGACGTTAAAACCGCACCCCATGCACGTAAACAGTACCTTCCGACAACTTTTTCAGCTTCCCAACATGTGCAGCACGGGGTCGTGCCCAACCCAACACGCCCCGTGCCCGGAGCTCTGCAGAAACAGCTTTTGGTCAGGTAACTGACCACGGCTCGTGCCCAGTGGAAACGCCCCGTGGTCAGCCTTCTATTCATTTTTGTTACTGGCACTCTCACCACGGGGCCGTGCCCGGACCACACGGGCCCGTGGCCAGGTGCCCAGTAACATAAAATCTTGTTTTTAACACGCTTTTACACATTCGAATCAACCTAAAAACTTATTTTTGGACACATTGAGGACAATGTGTAATTTAAGTGTGGGGGAAGCTAAAACCTTGAACCTTGCAAGTCCTAATAACAAGCCTTACACAAAACTCGTATTGGAACCGCTAATCACCCTAAATCTTTTCAAATTTTTTCATTTTTTTTTACTTATCTTGGTTTAATTTGGGAATAACAAGTTCTAAAAAGGTTATGTTTTTACAGATTTACAACCGATAGTGTCGTGATAAAAAGAACCAAACAAGAAAAATTATAAAAAGGCATGACAAATCTTTTTAAAATTTGATTATATATACTTGTTCACATTATAAACCCATTCACACAATAAGTGAGTTTTGAGCCTTTATTGAGCATACATGCATACATCTTTAAGCTAAATGCTTATTTTCGTTTCTTGTGTGAATAGCCGCTTGGTTCTTATGACTCTAGAACTTATCAAGACGATACATTCTCGGTCCTTACCAACTTGAACCCAAGTAAGTAAATGATGGAGGCATTAGGACTAACTTTTTTTAAAACCATTGTTTTCCTTCTTTTTACTTCACTACCTAAAATCCCCCATAGTTAACCCCTTTGAGCCTAAACCTTTTCGTTTCAAAAACCCGTCAAACAAACACCCATTACCCACCAAAACCTTTTTCCTTTCAAACCCATTTGTTTCAGTAAAAAGCTCGGTTATCTTATCTTGTGACACAAAAAAATATAGAATTTTTCAATAACCAAACAAGTTCCTCAAAAGTCTTGTTTGAATATGCTTAGTACAAATAAATGTCACAAAAATAAAAAGTTTTACGACAACCGACGCTTTTACGCTTTTCGCCATTTTACTAACTACTAACCCAAAAACCACCTACCCTTAGGCCAAGCCTAACCCTTTCCAAAGTCCTCTTGATATTTACAAAGGTTTATAGATAAAAAGGAGGAGGTTTGATCGCTTGCCAAGCATATGGTAGAAGTAAGTCTCATGCCGGAATCGAGTGTTTCACAAAAATACACCTTCGGCCGAGTGTTGAGAGATCTCCCGTGAGGTATGTGAACTTGTATATAAATAAATAGAATTTTAAAGAGGCATGTTATGCCCAAATAAATAATTTTTCTTAACAAGTTGTTCTAAATAAATCATGACGAATAAGATTGTAAATAAAATAAAAACAAAATTAAATAAAGATCTTGGATTCCAAACACTCAAGATAAGCCACAAAACTTCTTCTCTACCTATTCCATTTGGGTGTGTAAGCCACATTTAAAGAGTTTTGCTTGAGGACAAGCAAAGATTCAAGTGTGGGGGTATTTGACGTGTACAAAATGCAACATACAAATTACATCAATAGAGGCATAAAACCAACCCTTTTTAGTACTAATGTTGGAAAAAGCGCATTTCTTTCTTCCTTTTGAATTTACAGGACCAAATGAGCTTAAGAGAACAAAAGGAACAAATAAGCAGCCAAAAACCAACATAAATACAAGAAGAAGGAATAACGTGACATGCCCGACCCCTCGGCAGCATCTCCCAAGACAAAAACAAGAAAACAGAAGCTGACCACGGGGCCGTGCCCAGCCAGGCATGGGCCATGGTCAGACCTCACACATAAAGACAAGACCAGCGGAAGCTTCTATGACCACCACGGGGCCGTGCCCAACTCACCATGGGGCGTGGTCAACTATAAGATTTGTAGAATCTTGATAGTACAGCAAAGAGTTGACCACGGGGCCGTGTCCAGAAGCCACAGGGTCGTGTGGGGTCCTCTGCTGACAGCTGCAATTAATGAAGGAAGAGAAGGAGCTGGCCACGGGCCGTGTCCAATGGACACGGGGCCGTGGCCGGGGTACTGTATTGACTATAAATAGGGGTGCTTGGTTCACTTCAAAGGCATCCCTTGGCAAACCACTTCTCTCTCACTTTGCCACCACTCCACCACCACTACAACACCAACACCAACACCCACCACCATCATCCATCATCCATCTTTCATCTTTAGAGTGTGTAGTAGTCTCGGGATCCAAGATTGATAGTAAGAGTTCTTGTCAATCAAAGGCCATGCTTGGCTAATCTCTTACATCACTTGGTGAAGACAAGTCTTTAATGTTTTACTTTTGATTTTTAATCTTTCGGCACTTTTTAATTGGGTATGTATTAGTGACTTTAATAACTAGTTTCTTATGTTGAAAGTGAATTTTCTTTACCATTTCTTCATGATGTCATTGATTTGCTCATTCGTGTCTTTACGGTCTATATAAAGCGTGTTAACTACTTGGAAGGGGGTTAGAAGGGTGCTTTGGTAAAGTTCTTGTCTCGTTTAGTGTATAGATCCTGCGAGGACTTGGTTCAAGCTTATTAGGACCTCCTTCAATGCCCCAAAGTTATTGGATGGCGGGGGTGCGAATAGCTTGAACCCCTCATATGTAAACTACTATTAAAACACTAAACCGGCTTCTTGGGATTGTATCCTTGCTGACTCAAACCACTTAGCCGAGGGTAACGTCACCTTCAAAAGAGGGGCCTACCACTTTTCGCATTAATAACTTATTTAATTATCTTTCAATATTCCGGCCCTTTGAGATTGTATCCCTGCTGACTCAAACCACTAGGTTGAGGGTAGCGTCACTTCAAAAGAGGGGCCTACTACTATAACTAAGATAGTCTCTTAAAAAGTCCGAAAGTGCGAAAATCATCAAATGGTGCATTAAAGAGGAGTTAGATCTAAGTAATTTTATCTTGTCTATTTGTTTTTCATTTTATTTATCTTTTAATTTTTAGATTTACTTTCATGTTTAAAATCTTTTATCAAAAATTTGGATCGATTAGACGTTGACAATAAACCGGTATTAAAAGCTCTTGTGTCCTTAGACGACCTCGGTATCTTACCAACACTATACTACGCTCGCGATGGGTGCACTTGCCCTAGTGTGTGTTTAGTGCAATTACAATATCGTGTTTTATAAATTTAAAACATGACTAATGCGTAAAACGGACTTAAAATATTAAATAAAGCATATCACGATCGACATGCACCTGGTTGAGTCCCAGTGTAAGCTTTGCGTGGTGGTTCGGTGTTGGGAGTGGCAAGAACTGATTGCAAAGGTTTAGGGTTTGGAGGAGTGACGACCGGACAGTTCTGGCTTGAAGCCTTCCGCTTCTTGCCTTTGTTTTTCTTAGATGATTGGGAGGGGGAGGGTTCAATGGTGGTAGCATCGGTGATAGCTTGATGTGTGTTTTTCGATGGAGCCTTTTCAGATGCCCCACGAATAACACAGTTGTTGTTGAGTCGGGCTGCTAAACGAAAGGTGTCCTCAAGAGTCTTAGGTGAAGCTAATTCTACGAGGTTCATGATCGAAGTGGGGAGCCAATGGATGTATTTGGTGATGGCTTTGTCAACGGTGTCGACTTGGCTAGGGCACATAATGCTTAGTTGCTTGAAGCGGGCAGTGAGACCAGCGTTATCATCCCCGACTTGCTTCAGATTCTAGAATTCGTTTTCTAGTTTCCGAAGTTCGTGGGGAGGACAAAACTCATCCCTCATTAGCTTCTTCATTTCATCCCAGGGTAGGGCGTGGGGTACATCGTGTCCTCGAGTGTTACGCTCGGAAGTCCACCAATCGAGTGGTGTCGATCGGAACACTCCTGTGGTGTTTTGGGTTCTAAGGTTGTCAGGACAACCACTTTGGAGGAAGGTCAGTTCGATGGCATCGAACCATCGAAGTAAAGCAGTGGCGCCCTCTTCGCCAGTAAACTCTAGAGGTTTGCAGGCCATGAATTGTTTAAACAAAAACGTCGTCTTAGGTGTTTCCACCTTTGAATTGACAGAGGCATGAGGAGTTTCAGTAATGGGTTGGATTTTGCTTACGATATCGGGAATGACCTTGGCCATTTGCTCGGCCATTTGCTCAGCGATTAGGCCTACGAAGTCTTTCTTGGAGATAGTGTCCTCATTGTTGTTGGAACCCTTCTTAGAACCTGATCGTGACTTCTTTGCTTTCTTGGACAAGTCTGGGTTTGGAGAAGACATCTAAAGGTTCGAAAGAGAAGGAAAGGATGAGACTTGATCATAATTCAAAATAACGTTTTGCATGCATATCATTCAAGTATCACGTATTGCATATAATTCACATAATTTGCATGAATTTGACAAGTATTCTCAAAGTATAAACACGTATGTCTGCGTAAAAGAGTATAAATTTAGTTTGTTCACGAGAATTATTAACGTTTTTTATTGCGAGAGACGTGCGAATCGTGTATCGGTTTTGAAATAAACGAGGTAACAAGTACTAAAATGCATAAAAATTGAGATAACATAAAAGAGAGGCTCAATGAAACATTGGATTGTTTCGGGTTTAGAAACTTCGACTATTCCAAAGTGAACCGAAATCTTATCTAATTAGGGAAACATGCTTTGGCCTATAGGTAAGATACTCTCGTCGAGAAACGATTAACGATATCTTAACCTTCCAGTTACTACACGTCCCTAATCAATAAAAAATTGAAACTTTGGCGGGATTGAAAATCGAAGAATGAGACTAGTCGACAAGATGCGGGTTTCACCCCTAACTTGACGATTTTGTACCCTAAGTGTGGTTGGTACTCATCGGGTCAAGAAAATAAATTCCGACACTATGATGAGGGTCCACTAGAGTTTGAATTGGAAATTTACCATCAAGATATGGATTTCACTCCTAGCTTGATGGCGTAATTTCGTGCAAAATAGAATAAGCGGATTGAGAGTCATTCACCAAATTGTGGGTTTCATGCCTATTTTGGTGAACTCATCTCGTTTGTATTACGAGTGTCTTCAAGTCTTCAACGTGTATTGTGTAAACGTCTTAGGAAAGACGCGTTGTAAGTATTAAGATAAAAGGAAAAGAGATAGAAGCAAGTAGGGAGAATTTAAGTATTCCAAAGATCATAAACTGGCCAGTTCGCACGAAATAGCAGTCCCATTCGCACGAAATGAATAGTTCACTTCGTACGAAGTGGACTGTTCACTTCGCACGAAGCGAAGTGCAGTTCGCACAAATGGTCCAGTTTGTTCGGAAGGGTCTGTTTTGGGTACTTAGACTATAGACTAGGTCGAATCATGCAATTCTACCTAATTCCGTATAGTCATGGCTCTGATACCAATCTGTCACACCCCAACCGATGGCGGAAACATCGGAGTGAGACGAAGATAGATTGCTCAAGCGAATCTGAGAAACCAAATGAAAGATGAAGAAGGATCTATGTAAAACTTGATGAAAACAGAAGAATAATGGAAGAAATAGATGGAAATCAGATGTTACGAGCTCCATACTCACTTTAGAAGTGACTGAGATGAGCTCCAAGAAGTATATTCGAACTTAGCTTGAGAGAGATTTTCGGAACTTTGAAGGTTTGGAATGAAGCAGAAGGGTTTGTATTTATAGGCTGAGTGGACAGGTTAGGGCGGATGGGCTCTTAAGGGCGGATAGGCCTTTAAGGACAGATGGGCCATTTCGAGCGAACTGGGCCGGCCCATTCGTACGAATGTGCCAGGTCCAAAAGTCCAATGTTCCTCTTTTTGTTTAATTTGACGGTTTTAAGCGTATAGGTGCGATGTATAAGTGTTGTTGATGTGTGTAAAATACAACATATAAATCACATCAATTAAGGAATAAAACTAACCCTTTTTAAGTACTAATGTTGGAAAAATAGTGTTCTTGTCTTCCTTTTGCATTTTCAGGATTAAATGAGCTCAAAATCACAAAAGAAGCAAAAAGACAACTAATTCTAGCATAAATACAAGAAAAGGAACAAAAGTAGACTGCTCGGACCCTCAACGGCACCTCCCAAGGCAAAGGAGAAGAAACAGAGTCTGAACACGCCCCGTGTCCAGCGAACACGGGGGCGTGCCCAGGAAGCAGCAGAAAAGACAAACCAGTAGAAGCTTCCATTGCCCACCACGGGGCCGTGTCCAGCGGGCACGGGGGCGTGGTGAAAGTACAGCAGGCGCATTAATTGTAATTGCGAATTACAATTAATGAAGAGAGAGAATGTCAGACGGGCACGGGGCCGTGTCCAGCGGACACGGGGCTGTGTCCAGCCTTCTGTCCAGCCTATAAATAGAGGAGCTTGGCTTCATTTTCTCTCATCCCTTGGCACACCACCTCTCTCACATTTCATCCACCACCCACCACCACCATAACACCATCATCCACCACCATCATCCATTGTCCATCGTAGAGTGTGTGAGTCGTCTCGGGATCCAAGATTGATCGTAAGAGTTCTTGACAATCAAGGCCATGTTTGCCTAAGTCTCTTACATCACTTGGTGAAGACAAGTGTTTAGTATAATACTTTTTATTTTTAATCTTTTTCACTTTTTATTTGGTTTTGTATTAATGACTTTAATAACTAGTTACTTATGTTGAAGGTGATCTTTCCTTATCGTTTGTCCGTGGTGTCTTGGCATTATTTTACTGTCTATATAAAATAAAAGATTTTCACCATTCATATCTCCACGGTCTATATGGAGGTATGTTGGCTACCTGGTCGGGGGTTAAGGGAACGGTTTGGTAAGGGTCTTGCCCTTGTTCAGCGTTTAGAGGTCCTGCTTGGGACCTGGGTCAAATTTAGTAGGATCTCCTTCAATGCCCATAGGTATTGGATGGCGGGGATCCAAACTCTTTGACCCCCTCATAAGTTAACTACTATTAATACTATAACCCGGCTATTTAGGACTGTATCCCTGCTGACTCAGACTACTTAGCCGAGGGTAACGTCACCGCCAAAAGCGGGGCCTACCACAATTTGCATTAATAACTTAATTCATTATCTTTCAATAATCCGACCCTTTAGGATTGTATCCTTGCTGACTCAAACTACTGGGTTGAGGGTAACGTCGCCTTCAAAAGAGGGGCCTACTACAATAACTAAGATAATCTCTTAAACAAGTGCAAAAGTGCAAAAATAATCAAAGGTTATACTAATACACGTGTCGGATCCAAGTGATTCATCTTGTCTATCTGTTTTTGTTTTATTTTTATTTTCAGCATTTAGTTAGTTTTTTATTTTTCTTAGTTTAAAACATCTTTCTAACTTTTTGATTTGATTAGACGTTGAGGATAAACCGGTATTAAAAGCTCTTGTGTCCTTGGACGACCTCGGTATCTTACCAACACTACACTACGTCCACGATGGGTGCACTTGCCCATATGTGTGTTTAGTGTTAGTGAATATCGTGTTTTATAAATTTAAAACTTGGCTAAAAGTGTAAAGGGGCTTAAATACTCATCAAAAATATAATACACACCGACACACATCAAGTTTTTGGCGCCGCTGCCGGGGACACAAGGATTTTAAGAAAGCTTAAAATCGACGGCCTAATCAGTTTTTCAAAACCTTTTTTAAAACGCGCGCATATTTTTCTGCATTTTAGTTTAGTTTGCATTTACAGTAGCCTGAACACGGGGCCGTGCTCGCTGAACACGCCCCCGTGCTGCATATTTTTAGAGTAGACACCCAGATACAGAGTCTGACCACGGGGCCGTGTTCACTCAACACGCCCCCGTGTTCAACGTGACCAGTAACTTTAATTAAAACGCCCAGATACAGACCCTGAACACGGGGCCGTGTTCACTCAACACGGGGCCGTGTCCAGCTTCTGTTTCCGTCTTATTTTTGTTTTCTGGTCCCGAGACTCAGTTGTGGTCTGTTGAGTGATTCTTATGGATCAATACTCAAGATGTTACAACTACACCTATGATGAGGATGATTATAGGGGTAATTATTGCACTAATTGTCGTAACGCACGCTCGGTTCAATATAATAACTCATATCAACCATCCAATTCATACAACCATTATGAGGAGCCCAGGTACGAGCCATCAACTTCATACACATCCTATGAAGACCAAAGGTATGAACCTACTCCCTCATACTCATATTTTGATGAACCAAGGTATGAGCCTTCATACTCATACTTTGAAGATTCAACATATGAGCCACCACCTTCATACTCTTATTATGAGGAACCATGGCGTGAACAACCCACCTCATATGAGTACTATGAAGAACAAAGTTTCGACCCTTATCCATCATATACTTACAATGAAGAACAATGGTGTGAACCATCTACTTCATATGAGTATTATGAGGAACCAAGGATCGAACAACCGGATTCAAGCTTTGAGGATCCAAATTCTTTTTCTCTCACCGAAGTAACTAATAGGATATTGGAACAACTTAAAACTATCGAACGTTATATAAAAGAATCTCGCGCAAGGGAAGAGGAATCCCGCGCAAGAGAAGAGCTAAAAAATGATAATAACGTAGAGATAGTTGAAAGTGTAAAAATGGAAGAACAAGAAAGTGAAAAACCGACACATGAGTTAAACAACGAAAAAGGTGAGTCCGATAATGTTAAAATTCAAGAAGAGTCTAATTTTGAAGAAATTAATCTCTTGTCACCTACTTTCGAAAATCATTGTTTAATAACCCCTCATGCCAAGTTTTTAAAAGAGTTAAACACTAGTGCTAAAATCAAAGACTTAGTAAGTGTTAAGTTAACTAATGATCAAACCTCGCTAATAAAAGAAGATCCTTTTGAAATTAACATTACACCGGTTCCATGTTTCTTTCAAAATTCATTTATTAGTAATATCACCATTGATAAAGATCTTTGTGTTAACATAATGCCTAACTACATTTTTGAAAAATTAAGTGTTAGTGATTTTACTCCACTTCAAATTCCCATTTTTCTATCCAATCGAAAAGTAATGAAATCAATCGGTGTAGTTGAAGATGTTTTGGTTCAAACCAATCAAATGGTAATCCCAACCGACTTCGTCATCCTAGATGACGCCCCTTTAGTCTTGGGAAAACCTTTTGTACAAACTCATAAAGCTTTGAAAAACCGGAAATTCAACAATCTACCTCTTCAATTAGGGGCATTCAAAAGGAGCATAGATCTTGAGCGTTCAATGAAATATCCTTTTGGTAACAATGACCCCCTAATTGAAGATGAAGCTGAACCACCCGATACAACCAACGAAGAAGACCACTTTGTCGAGGAAGAGATAGCTATAGAACAAACCTTTAAGATTCTTAATCTAGATGAGCCACAAAATAAGGTGTCTTCTAAAGACCCACCCATTGAGCTCAAAGAACTTCCTAAAGGTTTGGAATATGCTTTTCTAGGCAAAGAAGGTAGTTTACCCGTAATTATTTCATCTAACTTAAGTAATGTAGAAAAAGAGAAATTAGTTAACCTACTTAAAAAACACAAAAACGCGATCGCTTGGAAGCTTGTAGATATTAAAGGAATAAGCCCTTCCATGTGCACGCACAAAATTCTAATGAACGATGACTACAAAACGGTAATTCAACCACAACGAAGAGTGAACCCCAATGTTCAAGAAGTGGTTAAGAATGAAGTCATCAAACTACTCGACGCCGGACTAATCTACCCTATCTCCGATAGCCTGTGGGTAAGTCCCGTTCAAGTAGTCCCAAAGAAAGGAGGTATGACGGTAATAACTAACGAGAAAAATGAATTAATACCAACGAGAACCGTCACAGGATGGAGAGTTTGTATAGATTATAGGCGATTAAATGAAGCGACAAGGAAAGACCACTTTCCTTTGCCCTTCATAGATCAAATGTTAGAAAGATTATCCGGTCATAAATTTTATTGTTTCTTAGATGGTTTTTCAGGTTACTTTCAAATACCGATAGCACCAGAAGACCAAGAGAAAACAACTTTCACATGTCCCTACGGAACTTTTGCATATCGACGCATGCCATTCGGTCTATGTAATGCGCCTGCAACATTTCAACGTTGTATGGTCGCCATTTTCCATGATATGATCGAAAAGACAATGGAGGTCTTCATGGACGACTTTTCCATCTTTGGAGACTCATATGACCAATGCCTCGATAATCTTGAACGAATGCTATCCCGATGTGAGCAAACTAACCTCGCCCTTAACTGGGAAAAATGCCATTTCATGGTAACAGAGGGAATAGTACTCGGTCACAAAATCTCAAGCGAAGGAATGGAAGTTGATCGAGCAAAAATAGAAACTATTTCTCGATTACCTCCTCCATCCTCCGTGCGAGCAATCAGAAGTTTCCTAGGACATGCCGAATTTTATAGAAGGTTTATCAAAGACTTTTCAAAAATTTCAAGACCTCTAACAAAATTACTTGAAAAAGATGCACCCTTCATCTTTGACAAGGAATGCAATCAAGCATTTCTAACCCTCAAGGAAATGCTAGTCAATGCACCCATCATGATAGCGCCAGATTGGAAATTTCCTTTCGAAATCATGTGTGATGCAAGTGACTTTGCTGTTGGAGCAGTCTTGGGACAAAGAAAAGAAAAGCATTTCCACCCAATTTATTATGCTAGTAAAACCCTTAATGACGCACAAGAAAATTATACAACTACAGAAAAAGAATTACTAGCAGTGGTATTTGCTTTTGATAAATTTCGTTCTTATCTTGTTCTTTCTAAAACAGTAGTCTATACAGACCATGCAGCCATCAGGTACCTCTTCAAGAAGCAAGACGCAAAACCCCGTTTGATCAGATGGATTCTACTCCTCCAAGAATTCGACATCGAAATCAAGGACAAAAGAGGAGCAGAAAACACTGCTGCAGATCATCTCTCGCGCTTAGAAGACCCAGCTTTGGAAACAACCAGAGACGAGCAAATCAACGAGAATTTCCCACGGAATCCTTGGAAATGATGGAAAGTAGACAAGAACCATGGTATGCCGACTACGCTAATTTCTTAGCTAGCGGTATAGTCACCAAAGGATGGCCACATCATCAAAGAAAGAAATTCTTTGCTGATGTAAAGCATTACTTTTGGAAAGACCCCTATCTTTTCAAAATGTGTGCCGACCAGCTCATCCGAAGGTGTGTCCATGGTAATGAAGCACGAATAATTCTCCGTCATTGTCATGAAGGTCCATACGGAGGACATCATGGTGCCGCAAGTATCGCACGAAAGGTATTTGATTCAGGATTTTACTGGCCAACCATTTACAAGGATGCACAAAACCTTGTAAAGACATGTGATGCCTGCCAGAGATCAGGAAATATTTCTTCCAAAAACGAAATGCCTCAAAACGGCATTCTCGTCTGTGAAATCTTTGATGTGTGGGGACTCGATTTCATGGGACCTTTCCCACCTTCAAAGGGAAACAAATATATACTTGTGGCAGTCGATTACTTGTCTAAATGGGCAGAGGCCGAGGCTCTTCCAACAAATGATGGGAGAGTAGTGGTAAAATTTCTGAAAAAACTGTTTTCTCGCTTCGGGACACCAAAGGCTTTAATAAGTGATAAAGGTACCCATTTTTGCAATCATCAACTCGAATGTGGGGACTCGATTTCATGGGACCTTTCCCACCTTCAAAGGGAAACAAATATATACTTGTGGCAGTCGATTACTTGTCTAAATGGGCAGAGGCCGAGGCTCTTCCAACAAATGATGGGAGAGTAGTGGTAAAATTTCTGAAAAAACTGTTTTCTCGCTTCGGGACACCAAAGGCTTTAATAAGTGATAAAGGTACCCATTTTTGCAATCATCAACTCGAAAAAATATTAACAAGGTATGGGGTCTATCACCGGGTCTCAACAGCATATCACCCTCAAACAAATGGGCAAGCCGAAGTGACTAATCGAGGTTTAAAACGAATACTTGAAAAAACCGTAGGAATAAATAAAAAAGAATGGGCCGACAAGTTAGACGACGCTTTATGGGCTTTTCGAACTGCTTATAAAACCACTATAGGCACAACCCCATATAAACTCGTCTATGGAAAAAGTTGTCACTTGCCAGTAGAAATAGCTCACAAAGCCTACTGGGCAATAAAAAGCGTAAACTTAGATTTGGAAATTGCCGGTAAAAATCGATTTTGCCAAATAAACGAATTAGACGAGCTAAGGAATTATGCATATTCTAACTCCGAAATTTATAAGGAAAGAATGAAAAATATACACGATAAATATATTAAATCCAATGAATTTCGGGTAGGAGATCAAGTTCTATTGTTTAATTCACGACTTCGATTATTTCCTGGTAAGCTAAAATCTAGGTGGTCAGGACCTTTTTCCGTCACCCATGTTTTTCCACAAGGTGCAGTAGAAATTAAAACTCGAAATGGGACACCATTTAAAGTCAATGGCCAACGGCTGAAACTCTACCGAGGATCCATTGAGGATGAGGAAGAGGAGATCTCACTTCAAACGGTTAACGAATAAACTCATACCTGACATGTTACAGGTAAGTGTACGTTTAAAAACCGGTAAATTGTCTAACCATTTTTCGGAAATAAGGGGCATGCACACGAGCACATAAAAAAAAATTAAAACTTTGCTCGGCACGGGGCCGTGTCCGCTGGACACGGGGCCGTGTCGAGGCAACAGTCGGGATAAAACCCTCTTTTCCTATCAGTTACACCATTCTACACGCCCCGTTTAGCCGAAAACGCTCTGGTTTGAGGCGATTTTCTGCAGTTTTTCAACGTCACCACCGAATCTAACAACGTCAAGGTATGATTCTATCCTTCTTAGTAGTTAGATTAGTTACTTGCATGTAGTTAAAACATCAAAAATTGGGGAAAAATCTAGGGTTCTTCATGTTCATCCGGATCGAACTCAAATTTTTTGATGAAATTTGTTAGTAGTAGTTTAGATTAGAGTAGTAGAAAGTAAATAAGCATGTATTGTTGATAGATTTGTCCGATTTCCAACTAAAACACCAAACCCTTGTTCTTGAACCGAAAAACACGAAATTGAAAGGGTAAACGGTTTGTTTTGGGAAAAATGACACTTAGGGTTTCATTTTCGGGGGAAACCGCTACTATTGGGCTAAAAATTTTCAGATTTTCGAAACCGGGACGAAAAATGGAATTTTTGAGTTACAGACGCCTGGACACGGGGCCGTGTCCAGCCCACTGTTTGCAGTTTCACTCTGATTTTCCTTGTTTCGCACTAACTTTTTATGTATTATTTTCAGATGGCTAAATTCACAAGGTTTAACGCAAGTGAACTGGACGCTAGGGCACGATACGAGGTTCTACAAACAAGACCGGAAGAGTACCCAAGGCGGGCGTGTACCGACTTGCTAACCATGGTGAATCAACTTGACCGCTTCAACAACATTGTGAGGGGTCCACTGCATGTCGCATTGACCACCCGACTACGGTCGGTGCATCAATGCACGATGGAGTTCTACAGCACCTTCCTTTTCAACTCGAGATGTGACCCGTTTGACCATGATGCAGTCACATTCCGATGTGGAGGGACCACGTTCACAACCTCCATGGCACAGTTTGGAGCCATCATTGGGCTATATAGTGAAGAGGAAGCGGGGAATGAAGAGAATACTGGGGGATTACGAGACTTGGATGCAACTGAACGTCAAGCCGCATGGGCTCAAATAGGTGAAGGAATCTACAACCCAAGCAGCACCAAAAGCACCAAACTGAGGGACCCGCTTTACCGCTACATTCACAGGCTCCTCTCTTACTCGCTGAACCAACGCCACGACAGTAGTGGCGTTGTTGGGTTGAAAGATTTGGTTGTCCTTCACTGCATCCACAACCAGAAGCCTCTCGATGTTCCATACCTCCTACTGCGAAACATGCACCTAAACCGCCTTGCTCACGCTCCTACACCGATCTTCTTCGGAGGATGGGTGTACCGTCTTTTCAAGCACTTCACGAATATCCCAAGGTCCTTCGAAAGGAGTCCATGGTCGGGACGGGTCGATTACCACATTTGCCGATCCATGAACTTGCTTTATGAAGCGGAGGACGGGACGGTGAGCTTTCAGAGGACGCAAGGCTATGCATGGAACCCGCAAGAGGCTCTAGTTCTTCATGCACCACATCCCCATTTTCAGTACCCACCCCAAGGCGATCCGGGCCAATCCTCCTCTCAAGGAGGTGGTTTTCCTAACTTTCAAAGTTTACATGATCTTTTGCAGGAAAACCTCATGTGCACCAGGAACACCTACAATCTCGCCAACAACACACACCACCGGGTTGGAGCTATCGAACGCAACATTAACGATATACAAGATGATATCGGTAGCATCCGGGAGTACATGGCGAGGCACGGGGGTGGAGGTGATGGTAGTGATGAAGACATGGAGTAGGAGGCTTGAAGGAACAAGGGGCTAGTTGGTGATGAGCCCACAGGTTTAAGTGCCCTTCTATCTATCAAACAATTCATGGCCTGCGTGCCATTTGTCGAACAATTTACTTTCTCTAACTACTTTTTATCTTTGTTTTATTTGTACTTTATGTTTGGATGACGCTTGACGATGGTAAATTAGGATGGTTTGTGCTTGTTTGGTTTGGTATTGAGTGATTAAACAGGTGCAAATGCAAGGGTTAGAGTGCTAAACATTAGCACTTGCAGCCCCGAGATAGAGAAACCGGGAGAAAAAACCTATTTTTCAGGCTAACAGACTGTCCACACGGGGACGTGTCCAGCCGACACGCCCCCGTGTTCATCTCCCAGATCTGCTGTTTGGCTACTGACCTGCAATTTTTTGCCAGACACGAGGCCGTGTCCAGCCGACACGCCCCCGTGTTCACCTTCTGTAAGTTTTCGTTACTGGCAGTTCACCACGGGGCCGTGTCCAATGGACACGGGGCCGTGCCCAGACTGCCAGTAACAAAAATCTTTGCTTTTTAACATGCTTTTACACATTCTAATCAACCAAAAACATTATTTTTGGGCACATTGAGGACAATGTGTAATTTAAGTGTGGGGGGGATGCTAAAACCTTGAACTTTGCAAATCCTAAACACAAGCCTTACACAAAACTCTATTGGAACCGCTAAACACCCCAAATTTTTTCAAAAAAAAAAAAAAGCTTTTCATTTTTTATTTACTTGTCTTAGTTTAAGTTGGAAATAACAAGTTCTTAAAAAGGTTATATTTTTACAAGTTTACAACCGATAGCGTCGTGATAACAAGGAACCAAAACATAAAAAAATTATGAAAGGGCATAACAAGTCTAGTTAAAAATTCGATTATATATACTTGATCACATAAAAAAAACCATTTGCACAAAAGTGAGTTTTGAGCCTTTATTGAGCATAAAAATATACATATTTAGATTAAATGCTCATTTTTCGTTTCTTGTGTGAATAGCCGCTTGGTTCTTACAAATCTAGAACTTGCCACGACGATACATTCCCGGTCCTTACCAACTTAAACCCAAGTAAGTAAATGATGGAGGCATTAGGACTAACCATTTTTCTTTCAAAACCATTATTTTTCATTTTTTTTATCACCTACCCAAAATCCCCCTAGATAGCCCATTTGAGCCTAAACCTTTCATTTCATTACCCCAAAACCCTTTTTACCCACCAAAAACCTTTTTATTTTTTCACCCTTTATTTTAGTAACAAGCTCGCTTTTTCATAAACTCACCTTTTTATGTGACGATCAAAAAATATATATATATATATATATATATATATATATATATATATATATATATATATATGTAGTGATGAAGTCAAAAACAAACAAAAGCTATATAAAAGCTTGTTTGGAGAAATACTTCAAAAATAAAAAGTCACTAAAAACAAGGTACTTCACGAAAACCGACGCTTGTTACGATTTTCGCCCTTTTTACTAACCACTAACCCAACCACCCACCTTTTACCCAAGCCTAACCCTTCACCCAAAAGTCCTTTTGATATTTACAAAGGTAAAAAGTTAAAAAGGAGGAGGATTGATTGCTTGGCAAGCCTATGGAAGGCGTAAGTTCCATGCCGCTCTCGAGTGATTCACTAAAAATATACACCTTCGGCCGAGTGTCGAGTGATCTCCCGTGAGGTATGTGAACTTGTATATAAATGGAATTTTAATAAGGCATGCTATGCCCAAATAAGTAATTTATCTTATGAAACGTTCAAAATAAATCATAACGAATAGGATTGTAAATAAATAAAAATAAAACTTACAAAGACCTTGGATTCCCGACACTCTAGGACAAGCTAAAACATTCTCTTCTACCTATTCCATTTGGGAGTGTAAGCCAAATTTAAAGAGTTTTGCTTGAGGACAAGCAAAAGTTCAAGTGTGGGGGTATTTGATGTGTGTAAAATACAACATATAAATCACATCAATTAAGGCATAAAACTAACCCTTTTTAAGTACTAATGTTGGAAAAATAGTGTTCTTGTCTTCCTTTTGCATTTTCAGGATTAAATGAGCTCAAAATCACAAAAGAAGCAAAAAGACAACTAATTCTAGCATAAATACAAGAAAAGGAACAAAAGTAGACTGCCCGGACCCTCAACGGCACCTCCCAAGGCAAAGGAGAAGAAACAGAGTCTGAACACGCCCCGTGTCCAGCGAACACGGGGGCGTGCCCAGGAAGCAGCAGAAAAGACAAACCAGTAGAAGCTTCCATTGCCCACCACGGGGCCGTGTCCAGCGGGCACGGGGGCGTGGTGAAAGTACAGCAGGCGCATTAATTGTAATTGCGAATTACAATTAATGAAGAGAGAGAATGTCAGACGGGCACGGGGCCGTGTCCAGCGGACACGGGGCCGTGTCCAGCCTTCTGTCCAGCCTATAAATAGAGGAGCTTGGCTTCATTTTCTCTCATCCCTTGGCACACCACCTCTCTCACACATCATCCACCACCCACCACCACCATAGCACCATCATCCACCACCATCATCCATTGTCCATCGTAGAGTGTGTGAGTCGTCTCGGGATCCAAGATTGATCGTAAGAGTTCTTGACAATCAAGGCCATGTTTGCCTAAGTCTCTTACATCACTTGGTGAAGACAAGTGTTTAGTATAATACTTTTTATTTTTAATCTTTTGCACTTTTTATTTGGTTTTGTATTAATGACTTTAATAACTAGTTACTTATGTTGAAGGTGATCTTTCCTTATCGTTTGTCCGTGGTGTCTTGGCATTATTTTACTGTCTATATAAAATAAAAGATTTTCACCATTCATATCTCCACGGTCTATATGGAGGTATGTTGGCTACCTGGTCGGGGGTTAAGGGAACGGTTTGGTAAGGGTCTTGCCCTTGTTCAGCGTTTAGAGGTCCTGCTTGGGACCTGGGTCAAATTTAGTAGGATCTCCTTCAATGCCCATAGGTATTGGATGGCGGGGATCCAAACTCTTTGACCCCCTCATAAGTTAACTACTATTAATACTATAACCCGGCTATTTAGGACTGTATCCCTGCTGACTCAGACTACTTAGCCGAGGGTAACGTCACCGCCAAAAGCGGGGCCTACCACAATTTGCATTAATAACTTAATTCATTATCTTTCAATAATCCGACCCTTTAGGATTGTATCCTTGCTGACTCAAACTACTGGGTTGAGGGTAACGTCGCCTTCAAAAGAGGGGCCTACTACAATAACTAAGATAATCTCTTAAACAAGTGCAAAAGTGCAAAAATAATCAAAGGTTATACTAATACACGTGTCGGATCCAAGTGATTCATCTTGTCTATCTGTTTTTGTTTTATTTTTATTTTCAGCATTTAGTTAGTTTTTTATTTTTCTTAGTTTAAAACATCTTTCTAACTTTTTGATTTGATTAGACGTTGAGGATAAACCGGTATTAAAAGCTCTTGTGTCCTTGGACGACCTCGGTATCTTACCAACACTATACTACGTCCACGATGGGTGCACTTGCCCATATGTGTGTTTAGTGTTAATGAATATCGTGTTTTATAAATTTAAAACTTGGCTAAAAGTGTAAAGGGGCTTAAATACTCATCAAAAATATAATACACATCGACAAACATCAGTTGTACATAAATAAAAGAATGTATAGATGTATTTTGTATGTATAATAAGTGTAAATACGCATGAATTTGCATATAAGTATGTATGTGACAAGGATAATCATCAAGTATTTATGGATAATGTATAACACAAGTATATAAAAGATAGAATTTTCATTATGATTCAAGTCTCGGATTACAACGCATGAAATGAAATACGGATACAAAGGATTACAAGTTTCCATAAATGGAAAGTACAATGAACTTGTTAAATAAGGAAAGTTACAAAACGCGAGGCGTTACAATTAGGCCCTAGAGTTTCACCTAAAAAACACAATTCGTGATTTTTAAAAGAAATAAAAATATATCAGTTATATATTATATATTAAATATTATAACAGTTTAATTTTCGTGTTATCAAATTTAACGTATGTGAACTCATGTAATTGTGTTATATATTTGTATTTGCAACACATTTTGACCTAAAGAGTGGTTTTTTATGATTCGATATAACTTAATTCGAGCGATTTAAATATAGATGAATTTGTTTTGCTTTTTATTATAATGAACCGAACCAATACTATCCAAGCAACACCGTTACCGGTACCATATACTCTTTGGGGATTTTCTCGGCGTGACGATATATATAAGTTATAGCAAGCGTTGGTACGGTAACAGTAGCGTGACGAATCGAACTGATACCGACCAAACAACATCAATTCGGTTTTCGTTTTTATGATTTTCGGTCAATATATAACACATGTCGATATCCTCTTGGGCATATCCCAAGCGCGGGAATTCCACTAGATTTTTTTTGAATGGCAAATTTCTTTACTCCTGTCGCCTGTGAGACTCGAACCCAATACCTCCCCTCGCAAGGTGTTTAAAGACATTACCTTTACCAATAGATCACCACCCCATTAGTAAGAATTTTAAAGGACTTGAACAATAGTAGGAGGTTGCCATCTTATTATTATTAATAATAATAATAATAATAATAATAATAATAATAATAATAATAATAATAATAATACCTTTTTTATCCCAGACAAAAAATAATATACTATTGATTCATAGGTAATTTAGATGTTTCCTAGCATCTTTTGTTTGTATGATTATTTGATTTATATATTATAATCGATAATCTTCATTAATAAAAGGGAAAAAACAATAACGACAACTATATGTAAAATCTAATAACTATATATAATATTATTTAATACGTGGTTATTAATGTACAAATTTGTGTTCGTTAACTTTTAAAAAAAAGTTGAAGTTGTATGTGTGTTAAATGTTTTTCTCTACATTCCGTTAACTTTTGTTGAAAACAGAATTGTATTAGAGAAGAGAGTTTTTGGTATCGTAAGTCATACGAATGCCAGCATCGTACTAGTACTATGACGAACTGAACCCGCTCTGATTGAACAACATCGTATCAATATTACTGAACCTTTATTTTTTAGTTTTCTTTTTCGGTTGCTATAGTAAGTTTCGGTATCATAACGAACCAAACTAAGACAGATAAAGTTCCCGCCGCAAAGCGCGAAGAATCCCCTACTTCTATATAAGGCCATGGGGTATGGGGCTTGGGTTGGGGGAAAACGCCCAAGGCACCACCCCGGGTGGGCTTGGGTTGGGGGCGTGGCCCTTGGGGCTTGGGTTCCAAGCCGGGCGTGGGCGGGGGAGCAAGGTGACATGGCGGTTTGTGAATGGCCCATTCAAACTAGCCGTTGGGGGCTATTTTAAAAAAAAAAAATCTTTTTTCCTTTATAAATACTTACCACATTAACATTTTTCTCACACAATATCAAACACATAAAACACAATATTGCCATGAGTTCTTCAAGTTATAGTGAATCGTCATCATCATCTGACGATGGTGCGGAAATATTTCTACAAACGATCGCGACGGTGGTGAAAGCTATCGTGGAAGACGAAGACGATGAGGAAGAGACTCAACAACCTAAACGGGGGAGAAGGTACATCGCTCGTGAACGGCACACCGCTAACGATTTGTTGGTAAGCGATTACTTCTCAGCGGAACCTAAGTATGATGAAAAAATGTTTAGGCGTCGTTTTCGTATGAGTAGAAACATATTTTTAAGAATATCTAGAGATCTTGAAGAGAAATATGTTTATTTCCAACAAAAACCGGATGTAACCGGGCAATTAGGATTTAGTACGTGGCAAAAGGTCACGGCCGCACTTAGGCAGTTAGCGTACGGCAATAGTTCGGACATTATGGATGACTATTTAAAAATGTCTGCACGTGTAGCTAGAGAAACTCTTCACAACTTTTGTTCGTGTATTCTAGAACTTTATAGGAAAAGATATTTGAGAAAGCCCTCCTTCAGTGACATGCAACAAATATTGGAACATCACGCAGATTATCATGGGCTACCCGGGATGCTAGGTAGTTTAGATTGTATGAAATGGTCTTGGAAACTTTGTCCTACCCAATGGCAAGGCGCTCACACTAGTGGATTTCACGAGGTGCCAGCCATCATGCTTGAAGCGGTTGCGTCCCAAGATCTTTGGATATGGCATGCGTTCTTCGGTATGCCAGGTTCACATAATGATATTACCATCATAAACCACTCGCCTCTTTTCAATGATCAGGTAAATGGTATAGGACTCAAAGGAACTTTCTTTATAAACGGGGTTGAGTACGTGTACGGGTACTACCTAGTTGATGGGATTTACCCAGAGTGGGGGGTTTTCGTAAAATCGTTCACAAGACACGGTACCTCAGATCCAAAGAGATTAAAGTTTAACAGGGTCCAGATGGCTGCACGTAAAGACGTCGAACGAGCATTCGGTGTTTTGAAGAAAAGGTGGCGAATATTGGCAATGCCTTGTCGACTATGGGACAAGGATCAAATTGGAAACGTGATGTACACATGTATTATTCTTCACAACATGATTTTGGAGGATGAAGGTAGAGCGGTCGTAACCTACTATGATGATGATGACCCCCAACCAGGTAACGTAACAGACGAAGATAAATCGGCAAATGAATTTTTAATAAAGTCAAGGAATATACATCAGAACCTTCGAGCTGATTTGGTGGAACATGTTTCAACGATTCCTGGGTTCGAAACCGACGAAGACGACGAAGAATGATAGGTTTTTATTTTGTATGTTTTTTTAATAATTATGTTGTATGTTTAGTAGTTTTTGATTTTATATATATATATATATATATATATATATATATATATATATATATATATAAAGCTGATGTGGCTTGGCCACGCCAGCCAAGCCACGCCCACCATACCCCCTTCAAAAGTGGATTGAAGCCTTGAGTTTTAAAAGTCCATGTGTCAACAAATGCCCAACCCAAGCCCCAACCCAAGCTCCACCATACCCCATGGTATAATAACATTTTGAAACGTAAACAGTAATATTCTATCATTGTTCTATGCGTGGCTTTAGTTTCTACTTTCAAGGCATACAATATTATTGATTTATTTTCTTTTGATCAATTTATATTTATGACACTGAATTTTAATATATATTCATACAACTACTAAACTTTAATAATTTTAACAAATTTATCATATAAAAAGTTTAATAATAATTATTTTTTATAAATGATTTACGGTTCGACACCAGAACTTTAATAAAGATACCATACAATTGTAGTTTAATAAATTTAATTTTTTTAAACTAATATTTGTTCTTTTAACTTTTTTATAATAATTTAATTTTTTATTTTGCTTATTATTTATTTAATTAGCTAACTTTTAACTCTAGTCATGTTATTTAACTGTTTTGCTTGTTTATTTTTATCATCATTTAGATTAAAGCATACATGATCTAAATTAAACCTTCAATAGGTAACAAATTTAATTATCTTTTATTTACCTTATTATAGATAAATGTAACTTTTAACTCTAAGCACTATATTGCAACAAAGCCTACATCGTCTATAATAACCCATTAATATATTATGTAACATAGACATTCTTGCTAGCATCTTCCTGACAAGCCCGCCGTGAAGCACGGACTACGATAGTAGTTTTAAAACATTTTCAAGTTTAAGACTCCATCCTTGCACATGGATGGAGAGGACAATTTTTTTTAAAGTTTTGTTGAACAAACACATGTTTTTGTCAAAACATCAAGTGAACATTCTTATAAGAAGAGTGACGCACCTTAGTATTATGGATGGTATTGGTGGACCTACATAGAGGTGTAACGGACTCCGATCTTAAAAACAATATATCCTTGGATTCTTAGGATAAGCATGAGTAATCAAATGCAATAAAGCATTGCAATTAGACCTCATACTTAGAGCTAACATTACATAACCTAACTGAGACATTATGGAATAAGCTAAATCTCTCTTAATGTCTTTTTGAGCAAGAGCTAAAGTAAGTTCGGAAAAAAATTGTTATTCTCCCTATCAAAGAGAAAAAAAAATTATTATATGGGGTATGAGTGTGAAAAGGGGCCCGTAAAAGAAAAAGAATTTAGTGTAACTTGTAGGTAAATATTCCCGATCGCTCTCAAGAAAGTAAATCCTGAGTTAGCTACTGACGGATGTTCTTGGTTCTTATAACATAAATCATATTATTTGTATTTGGTCAGCTTTTGGGTCAACTAAACAAGCAACTAGCCTAATAGTCCAATTTGAGGTTTTGAATTTTAAATCCGGCCTCACATGAAACAAACACAATTCAACCAAAGGGCTACAATAAAATATTTCCATTTATTTCAAGTATACTGTATCGATGACAATTCAAGATGTCAAATTATAAGACAATGAGGATGTGTTTGTCTTGTAATGTATTTATCAAATACAACATCAGGATATCAGTTAAAAAAAACTACAAAACATGCTCATAAAAATGCCAAAAAAAAATGCTCATAAAATATGCAAAAAAAAAGCTCATAAAAAAAGAAAAGAAAATTATATTTTGAAATAATACTTGTCCGAGTACCGTAGAAGGAAAAAGAACATCATAATATACATGAATACATCATATTCATATGTGTTGAAGCCAAGGCAGCAAGTGGCAAACATGGTTATAATTAAAGGGGTCATGTAAGTAATCGTAATAGTGAAACACAAAAAGTAACACACTATCTCACCTTCATATATACATATAAATCCCCCCCCCCCCCCTATATATTAATTTATATATACATATATACATAACCCTATAAATACCCTTTCACTCCTCATTATCTTACTTGAAACCAAACTTCACACGAAAATGGTCCAAAAACCTCACATCAAATGTATTATTATTTCACCACCCTCCCTCTTCTTCATCCTAATTGGATTCTTGATTGTCTTCACCGGAAAATCAAGACCGCCATTTGCTTGTGACCCAAGTAATAAGGTCACTAAAGACCTCACCTTTTGTCGCGTAAACCTACCGATAAAAGATCGAATTAAAGATTTGCTAGGAAGACTAACTTTGCAAGAAAAAATAAGCCTTTTGGTCAACAATGCAGCCGCGGTACCTCGACTAGGAATTCAAGGGTACGAATGGTGGTCCGAGGCGTTACATGGTGTTTCGGACGTGGGCCCCGGGACGAAGTTTCTTCCAACGTTTCTTGGCGCCACACAGTTTCCTCAAGTTATTACGACGGCTTCGACTTTTAATGACACTTTGTGGGAAGAGATTGGACAGGTTATGTTACGTTTCTTATTTCACTTTTTTAATGAAAGGATATATCATTTCATTACTAATGTTATTTGGCTGATAGTATTCGAATTATGCCAAACTAAAGTGTCAAAATTAATGTTGAGAATAACATCAATGGGAAACATGACTTGAATATATGGATTTCGCTTGTCAAAATAAACTTATGTTTTTCAATTATGAATTAAGTTATATATAAGCTAGTGAAGTAAAATTACCCTATTTATGCATAATGAAGAGTTCAAATGAGAAGATTTTTTTTTGTAAGAAAAAGAAAGAACAATTTTTAACGAATAAGAATATAAGAATACTTTATTTTGCTTCATTTAATATTTATATTTAATATTATTGTAAGGGCACATTGGTAAACTTAAATAGATCATTAATTAGTAGTCTTTCTCTTTAATTAACTAAATTAAATTTGTAACTTACTTAAAAAGATATATTAAAAATAATGATAATTTAGAATGTAGGATAAGTTACGAGATGTGTAGGATAAATTACGAGTTGTGTATAATAAATTTCGATATGTGTAAGATACATTTTAATATGTGTAGGATAAATTTTCATGTGTGTAGGCTAAATTTTTTATTGTGGAGGATTATAGTCTTTATGACTAATGAATTAGTTAAAGATAATAATAAATTAGATGGAAGAAAGTATTTGATGTTTTACAATTTGACCATTTGTTCTTTTTTTTCTCAATTAATTTTTTTTCTCAAATAAACCTCCCTCTTTATGCATATCTATCTATCATATATAATAAAGAAATCTACGAGGGATACGTATTATCCAATGCATCTATAAAGAAATCTACGAGGGATACGTATTATCCAATGCATCTATTTTTTCTTGTATTTCAGCTTCTCTCTTTCAATTAATTTAAGATAATATAGATTTAGGAAAATAGAGAAAGTTAAAACTAAAAATTTTACGGATAATAGGAGTTTCGGTAAATTTTTAGAAAATTTTAAATTTGTCTATTTTCCGAAATCTATACTATTATCATTAATTAATCTAATATATAAAATATAATTAAGTGAAAGAGAGAGGCGGAAAAAAATTAGATGTCTCCTGACACATGTCCCTCATAAATTTCTTTTATTATATAAGATAAAAGATAAATTATATCATATTATATTTATTAAAATGTGTAATACACAGGATTATAACTTAGTTATAGATATATAATATACACACCCATCATTTTATAAGTAGTAGTGATGCATAAAAGATTCACACTTAGTGAAAAAAATTCTATCATATTTAAGGTAACCTTTAGGTGGAAGTGCTTATTCCATATGCATTGGGCATTCATCCATCTATATTAACTATATTGTATATTTATATCTAATAAATAAGTAACTACCTAACGTCATATGTTACAATTTTGTAAGCACAAATTATTTTTTTCTTATTTAAGCATATTTGTATTTTATCTCTTATTTTTAAAATATATCTTACATCAAAATATCATTTTATAGTTTCTAAATCTTAATTACTAAATCTTTATTGTTTCTTTTATTCAATCCATAATTCCATATAATTCACGTGTTTTAACCTTACTGTGTGTATATATACATAAAATATCTTACATCATTTTTGGTGCTAGTGCTACTGCGGTCACACTCACAAGTCAAAAGTCACGGGATAACCAAATTCTGCAGGCAGTGTCACAGACTCACAGGATAAACAAATTTTACTGCCATAAAAACAGTGCCTGTTTTTTTATGGAGAAATATGTTTTTTAATTGTACCTTTACTTGAAATAAATAATAGAAGGGCTTTCTTGCATACTAAAGAGGTTGAATTGTACTTAAAAAGCCCATACTTTTTATATGCTATATGACACATTGACACCAATGGACGATTTAATATGGGCCGGGTAGTGGGGTCTCTTTTGCTATTATAAGTTATAACCCATCCTACAAAAACACCTTTTTATTGTTTATATATATATATCAATTATTCAAGATGACTAATTTTATCATTACAATTAAATTTAGTGTACTTTATATAATAATATAATATAAGTTGTATATTTTTTTAAATATGGTTTAAAATTTTAGGTGGTATCGAATGAAGCCCGAGCTATGTACAACGGAGGAATGGCGGGCCTAACCTTTTGGAGCCCGAATGTGAACATTTTTCGTGATCCAAGGTGGGGTCGTGGTCAAGAAACACCAGGAGAAGATCCAGCACTAGCCGCTCGGTACGCGGTTAGGTATGTTAAAGGACTTCAAGGCAATGTGGGTAATAGACTTAAGGTAGCCGCGTGTTGCAAACACTACACCGCGTATGATCTTGATAGTTGGCATGGCTATAATCGACATAGCTTTAATGCTAAGGTAGTTATTTAAAACTGTGATTAGTATTATCCTAATTATAATTGTAACACTTGTAAAAAATACATTTTTGTTTTTATGCAGGTGAGTAAACAAGATTTAGAGGACACATATAACGTACCATTCAAGGCTTGTGTTTTAGAAGGTAAAGTTGCAAGTGTGATGTGTTCATACAATCAAGTCAATGGAAAGCCTACTTGTGCCGATTCGAATCTCCTCAAGAGCACAATACGCGGGTCTTGGCGCCTCAACGGGTAAGACTTAGATAGTGAGTTTGCAATATAATAAATCATTAGTTCGGTTTCTTGGATTATCTCTAATTATTTATCTTAAAAAAGATACATCGTGTCGGATTGTGATTCGGTTGGAGTTATGTATACTGATCAACATTACACGGCTACACCAGAAGATGCGACCGCAGAGAGTATCAAAGCAGGTTTGTATCAAATTGTTTAACATGTTTTGTTTTATGTTGTGGGTTCTATTTATATGACTTTGTTTAACTTTCTAGGGCTTGATTTGGATTGCGGCCCGTCTTTGGCGGTGTATACCGAGGGGGCAATCAAACAAGGGAAATTAAAAGAGGTTGATGTTGATGGGGCCTTGGCAAACACCATTGGTGTTCAGATGCGTTTGGGTATGTTTGACGGGCCAAAACAGCCATATGCAAACTTAGGAATACATGATGTGTGCTTATTGTCGAGTAACCAACTTGCACTAGAAGCGGCCCGTCAAGGGATCGTTCTTCTAGAAAACCGTGGGCGAGGCCCACCTTTATCAACAGTGCGACATCGTACTGTTGCTGTTATTGGGCCCAATTCTGATGTCACTGTCACCATGATCGGCAACTATGCTGGTACGCATTATAAAAGTTGGTTTTCAACTTTTCATTAAAGTAAAAATAAAATCTAATATGTTTGGATGCATTAGGAATCGCTTGTGGGTATACAACACCATTACAAGGTATAGCGAGATACGTTAAGACGATCCATCAAGTGGGATGTAGTGATGTGAGTTGCAAAGGGAACCAGTTAATTGGGCCGGCCGAAAAGGCAGCCCAACAAGCCGATGCAACCGTGTTAGTTATGGGCCTTGATCAATCTATTGAAGCTGAAGAAAGAGACCGGGCCAACATACTATTGCCTGGACATCAACAAGAGCTAATATCTAGAGTTGCAAAGTCTTCAAGAGGCCCATGTGTACTCGTCATTATGTCTGGTGGCCCACTTGACATCACTTTTGCGAAAAGAGACCCTCGTATTTTGGCTATAATTTGGGCCGGGTATCCGGGTCAAGCCGGTGGAACTGCTATTGCAGATGTCTTGTTTGGAACAACCAATCCAGGTTCTAGAAATAAATAGATTTAAAATTTTCACAAAACCAATGGGTTACATATGCTATTGGGCCTCACAAAGCACAGTAGGCCTTAATAAGGTACTAACTTCATATTTTTTTAATTTTGTAGGAGGAAAGTTGCCTATGACATGGTACCCACAAGAGTACTTGGCTAAAGTACCAATGACTAATATGGGAATGCGGGCCGACCCAGCCCACAACTACCCCGGTCGGACCTACCGTTTCTACAAAGGGCCCGTTGTCTATCCATTTGGACACGGTCTAAGTTACACAACTTTCCATCATTCCATAGCTCAAGCCCCAACATCTCTTTCGGTTCCCATGCTACCAATCCACCTCGAAAACAACAACGCAACGGCTCTAACCAACGGGGTGCGCATATCACACACGAAATGCTCGACCCTCTTAACAACCCTACACATCAATGTGAAGAATACAGGAACCATGGACGGGACTCACACCATGATGGTGTTCTCGAGCCCGCCAGAAGGTAAATGGGCCACAAACAAGCAATTGGTGGGCTTTCAGAAGGTCCATGTGGTGGCTGGTGGGCTTCAAAGGGTTGCACTTGATCTTCATGTATGCAAACATTTGAGTGTGGTTGACCAATTTGGGATTCGAAGGGTTCCAATGGGTGAACACACACTTCACATTGGTGACATCAAACATTCTTTAACCATTAAACCAACAATTGAAGAAATCAAGTATTGATATTGATATTTTCTAATTAAACTTTTAACTATTTGAAGTTGGGAATTCTACCCTCCTTTTACCCTAGAGTAAAAACAGAAACTGTAAATGGGGTGTTATGTACAACCCATTAAACCGATTCAATGAATTAAAATAGTTTGGTAATGCTTTAGGCCTTTGTCATTGTCAGTCTAGATATAATGTTTGAGCATTAATTGAATTTTCATATGACAATTACATGTTAATCATTGGCATATTATAAATATATTTCTTTCATTGAGAAATTAAATTGTCATCACCGACATATTATTATCTAAAACTAGGGTGTAACGATCTGATCTGATCTGAGCCGAGCTTGACCTTGTTTAATTTCAAGTTTGGCTGGCTTAGTTTACGAGAATTCGAGCTCATCTCTATCACGGGCTGGCTAGCTTACTATTTATAAAACACTTAATTGTTTTATTTATGTACAAATATTTTTTTTTATATATGAGCTACACAAATAAATAATAATATATTTGGTCATATCTACATGTATAAAGGTTTGTTTAAGCTTGATACCGGAAGTTTAGACTTAAGCTCGTTTATTAAAGCTCAACTTTGGCTCATTTAAGCTAATTCAATATGCGTATCTCACAAGCAACTCAGTTTGTTTACATGTTTGTTGTATGAAAATATTTCAGATTGAAACATATATATATATATATATATATATATATATATATATATATATATATATATATATATATATATAGGGGAGGGTTATCTTGAGAACACTCATTTTTGTGAGAACACTAGGAACAATTTCCATCCATTGATCATCCTAAATTAAGGGCTAAGATTAGAGGGGTTTAAATGAGAAGTAAATTTAAATTATAAGACTAGAGGGGTTTTATTGTCAAAACACAAAACCCATCAAAAACAGTCGATCACATCTCCATACCCAAAAAAAAAACCCTTCAAAGTTCAGAATCACGGTTACACCGGAGAGAACGAGCAATCCACCATCACCACCATCCCTCTCATTCTCCGATGACGGCGTCGTCGTCGACTACAAATATGTTAGCTGTTGTCGTTAATCGACATGGCTTCTATTCTTGGGTTGGATTTGCTATAACTGATGAATCAGAAGGTGTAGCACTCGTCATCACCACGCTTGTGCAATCTATTCATGAAGGTAAATAGCCTATAACACTACTGGTCCATAAGTTACGGAGTATTTCGGGTTTTTTTGGTTGCATATGTGAAATGGAATTATTAGGTTAGCAATTTATGAATAATTGAAGTAGATTAAGATTTTGTGGTACAATCAAAGTGAAATTGATGTAGAGTCGACACCAATTTTCCAGTAAATTACATAACTCATAACTACTAGAACATATATATCATTTTTATTACATTTGTTCAGTTGATCTGTGCAATTGAAGTACTAATTTTAGCAATTCATGAAATTCTTTAGTGAATAATCTTGCAAACAAATTTTTACACATGTGTACATCATAATTAAGTTTTAAACGTTTGTCATGTATGTAAATGTTTACACATGTGTTCATTCTCATAGTTTTAAACGAATCTTGGACGGTCTGATCAGAAGTAGCGTTACGGTACCTGCAACGACATGTGTGATGTGTGGGGACTTTGATCGATATATTCGTTTCATGTTCGTTTGCGCTAGGTATTTGGGATCGGGCCGCCTCTTGGTACAGGCTGTCCTCGTACTTCCTGTTCAGAGCCAAAGATGTTTTAAATATTCATATGCATAACCGCGAGTCTGCAAAGTGGAGAAAAACAGTCCACCCAATGTCCCAAACAACAGTTTGGTGTCTTTGGAGGGCCCTTAATGCTAAAGTTTTTGATGGTAAACAACAAAGGATGGTGGAGCCATGGAAGAAATCAAAGTTTTGGCAACTTGTGGCTGAGAAACAGAGCAAAAGTGCAGCATCTGACATGGGGCGATTGCTATACATTTAATTTAGATTGTATGGTTATTTAAATGATGCTTGGTGTATCTGTTTTATGTTTTTTGGTGGCTGTAATTTTATGCTAACTTTCGGTTAGCTTTGGATATATTTAACGATGTTTTGTTGGCGTTAAAAAAGATATATTCTTTGTCATTAAATTTATGAAACTTGGTACTTGTTTGTTAACAAGGATTATTCAAATTTACATGCATAGACATGAAGCGAAAATACCCTTGGGAATGATATGTTGAGGGGATAACCAGATAGCTTTGAAGCTATAAGCACTTATGCGACTACAAATGTGATGATGATATGAATGTTAGTCAATAAATTGTTCTGTGCAGGGGTTAATTTAAAGGTATATATATTTTGGACCTTCTAACTTCTATATCGTAATTACTTTACTAATGTAGGATAAAGAATTGAAAGATAACTGATTTGAAGTAAGTAGAATGTTTCATGTTAATTCATAGATACGAAGGTTTACACATGTGTAAATATAACGTTAAATCATAGAAATAGAAATATGAAGGTTTACACGTGTGTAAATCATGGTAGTTAAGAGAATAAGCATAGATATGAAGGGTTTACACATGTGTAAATCATAGAACTAAAGGTTTACGTATGTGTAAATTACAATAGTTACAAAAATGAGCACTGATATGAAAGTTACACATGTGTAAATCACAATAGTTAAAAAAACCATAAGAATATATATCAAAGTTTACACATGTGTAAATCATAATAGTTAAAGAAAATAATAATCATAGATATGAAGGTTTACACATGTGTAAATCATTGTAATTATAAAAAAAAAAAATAAACATAGATATGAAGGTTTACACATGTGTAATTCAGCTGCACATGTGTAAAACACACATAGATATATGACACTAAACCATTTACACATGTGTAAATCATATATAACAAACCCATATGTTAACAAAACAGATTGGCCATTTTCATTAAACTGATAAAAATTTACATGTGTAAAACATACACTTACACACATGTACAATCAATTGTTAAACATACGCAAATATGAATAAACACATAAGAAGCCTTGAAGCACCATCAACATTTCCCCATTCATCTGATGCAGCCTTGCAAGACAGCTGAAAATCTTATGGACTTAAGACAACCTTTTGACTTCAATATCAAGCCCGTACGCATACATGGCCTCGCATCTTCCAGGATAGGATGCAAGTAATTAGTGGTTACACATATGTAAATTTGAACAGGATGAGATGCTCATATCAGCTCCAACACTTGCTTCATCCAAATCTCCAAATTGTTCCTCATGATTGATAACACTTAATATAGAACCCTTGGTTCACCTCACACAGTTTCAATATCCTCGTAGCTAATCTTAGATGAACCTACATCACAATATAAACACATGCTTGTAGTCATTATCAGTAACTCAAAATAACCCTTACAATTACACTTTGTAAAAACTAAGATAAAGAACCTAAGCTAACATTTGTGGCTGATTTTGATATCAATCTTAGTCATGGAACGCTGCTGCATCACTCTTGTGATTCAATAATCCTTACATATAATTTAGGATAAATTGTACTTCCAATCCAGCAAATAAGAACTAATTAGGGCAAATTACGAACTCAATAGGAACATGTGTTAAAATCGCGGAACAAAACCCACAATACATAAACAAAGTAATTGATACCAAATTCGATTGAACAATAATTAATGAATCCAAAATCGACTGGACAATTAACCAGTGAATCAAATATCGATTTGAGCAAAAATCAATGAATCCAACAACTGTCTCACAATTGAAGATTGAAGAACATACCTGCAGATTAGGAACGAAATAGTTTAAGATCAGTTAATCCAAACCATAGTCGATTGGATAAGATTCCTGATTGAAGACCATGTGCCTTTACTGAAGATCTTGTGCGTGGATTGAAAAAGAGTAGTGCTGGAATTTTGGTGTAAATGGAAATAAGAGAGTTACAGGGAATTTGTTTAATTACCACTTTACCCTTTTAATTAAAATACAAGGGAAATAAATAAGTGGCTGAGATTTGTTCTCATGGTTCTCACAAAAGATGAGTGTTCTCATTTAAACCCTCCCATATATATATATATATATATATATATATATATATATATATATATATATATATATATATATATATATATATATATATATATATGGTTGGGCTATATAGAAAACCCTATATATATATAAAACTCTAGAAAACCCAAGCTCCCGACATTTTTTTTTTGAAAAAAATAACACATGTAATATACATGTTTTTAAGACTTTTGGGCCAAAAAAATCAAAAAAGCGCCGAAGGGATAATTTAAAAAAAAAAAAGTTTCAGCAAATTTCAGCAAATTTATGTCTTTTTTGCCTAACACATGTTAGGCACTGAAATTTGTTTATTTTTTTTTAAAAATCCCTTCGGCGTTTTTTTGTTTTTTTTGGCCCAAAACACTCTAAAACATGTATATTACATGTGTAATTTTTTTCAAAAAAAAATGTCGGGAGGTTTGGTAAAAATGGGTTCCCATTTGGGTTTCCAGAGTTTTCTAAGAATTTTAGGGTTTTTTGTCTAGCATTACCCTATATATATATATATGGTAGGGATCAAGAGTGAACCATATTTAAATTGTGAACAAAAACGAACAGATCCTGGCCGTTGGATGATGAGATGTAGATTTTAGGATTTTAATAGTTTTTTAATTAAAAAAAAATAAATTGATACATAGTAACCGTATAAGGGTAATATGGTAATTTTGTTATTTGTTTTTTTAGAAGCCACTAACAAGAGTTTCCTTCTTTTTAGGATTTTCCCTATGATATCGCATCTTATATTAATATGTCAGATTATTCAATTTTAAATACGTATGTTTTACATGCAAATGTAGAAGTTAATAATAATACTATTTAATAAATGTTTGCACACATATGTGAAATACAATTATAATGGTTATAATAACATATTAATGTGCATAACTTAACAAATATATACACATGTGTAGAAAAAAATAAACATTCATTTAACAACAACTATAAGCATATATAACTATACACATGTGTATAAAAAATCAATTGCTCAACAAACAATAATTATACACATGTGTATAAAAAACAAATAGCAACTATACACATGTGTATGAAAGTGTATAAAAAAACAAATAGCAACTATGCACACGTGTATGAAAAACAAATATTCACCGAACAACAACTAGATGTTTACAAAAAGAATTAAAAAGTGATAATTTGTTTAGATTATCACTTTTTAATTCTTTTTGTAAACATCTATTTGTTGTTCGGTGAATATTTGTTTTTCACACACGTGTGCATAGTTGCTATTTGTTTTTTTTACACTTTCATACACATGTGTATAGTTGCTATTTGTTTTTTATACACATGTGTATAATTATTGTTTGTTGAGCAATTGATTTTTTATACACATGGGTATAGTTATATATGCTTATAGTTGTTGTTAAATAGTGTTTGGTCTGGTGTTTCAATAGTAGTTTTGGTTTATTTTGCTTGTTTTGGTGAAACTAGTTGTTATGGTTTATTTTGATTATGTTGGTGGACGTCATTTTGAACGAGTTATGGGAGAATATTTTATATGGATGATGTTAATTGCAGTTGTTGTTCATTAAAAATCGATATCATGTAGGTGCATTTACACTTGTGTACATACTGTTTACATATAAAATACATATATCGTTAATTTGTATGTCTATAACGGGCTAATGTGCAATTTGCCTTTTAACAATAAAGTAACACACAAATATATTTTTTCTTTAAATTAAGACAAATTAGTATATTGTATTGATTATGTACTAGCAAGGAATATTTTTGGAACGGTTAATTAAAAAAAAATCGAATTTGGTTTTTGATCAAGAAAGTAGGGTGGTTATAGATATATTTGTTAACTGAATCTGATTATGTATAATAAATTAAATAAAAAATAGTGTTTATATGTCTAATGACCATCATACCCTTATAACTTTAAAAGAAGATCAATGGCTAGGATTAGTTCGTTTTGTTCCTATATATATATATATATATATATATATATATATATATATATATATATATATATATAATGATTTATAAATCACGTAATTAGTAGTATTTCATTATTATTTGAAGTTACTATTTTTTTAATAAAAAACATATGTATAAATATTCTTGTTTCCTAAACACATTTACTTAGAGCATCTACAGCACTAGAGATTTCAAACGTCTACACTTGTTACGTTAGATTTTCACCCATTATTCAATAGCATATATTTTTCTCCATTGTTGCATTCTCGCCTTTTGTTTCAACATCATTACTTTTTCTTATATATGAGGAGGTTCATTTGAGAAGTAAATTTAGTTGAAAAGAAAAAAACAAATGGTACAATTATAAAACATTAAATGGTTTTTCTCTCATCTCATTTATTATTATCTTTAACTAATTAATTAGTAATAAAAACTATCATCCTCCAGACTAAAATTTTTGTCTACACACATCAAAATTTATCCTGCACGTTTTAAAATTTATCTTACACATATTGAAATTTATCCTACACACCTCGTAATTCATCCTACACTTTGAATTAATTTTTTTCTTCTTCGAAAAAATATATTTTTTGAAAATAAACTACAAATTTAATGTAGTTAGCTATTAAAAAGGAAAACTACCGGTTAATGATCAAAGTTTACTAATATACCATTTCACTAATATTAAATACCAAAAATTAAATAAAGTAAAATGAAACATTCTTATTTGTTGAAATTTCTTCTTTTTTTATTCTTACAAAAAAATTCTTCTCATTTGAACTATGCACTATATGTATATATACACACACACACTAGTAGAATTCCTTTGTTCGTTTGAGACAGAAATTCAGTTGGTTTTAGTTTGATTTATTAAAGTACTCGTACTCGATATAGCAATTGAAAGACAAATTCCAAAACTTAAAGTCATGATACGCCTAAACGAAGTCGACAAATATTTTATATCAATCAAAAACCATGAAAACAGATGTTAGTTTCGGTTTTGAAACAAATATCAATAATGATTATGATGGTACTAATACTGACACCATTACCGATGCTGTACAACTTGAATTGACGTGGTACCAATATTGTTGGGACGATATAAGCTCGTTCGACCCGATACCGATACGGTACCAATACTCACTATAGTTTACAATAAAAAACGATACTCTATATTGCTACCGAAGTTGTTTGCTCGGTATCGGTTCAGTTCGTCGTGATAAACAATAGACAATATAAATTCGGTTCAAGTTTACAGTATATAAAAAATATCCTATATCGCTATCAAATTTGCATCAGCTGTCACATTAGATTTTCACCCATTATTCAAACACATATATTTTTTCCGTTATTGCACTCTCACCTTTTATTTCCACCCCTTTACTTTTTCTTACATTTTCTTACTGCCAAACTATTTTTTTATTATAAACTTTTCTTCAAATTATATTATTTAAAATAATAGAATACTTTAACAGGTGTTTGTGTGCATACACATATATATACACACACTAGTAGAATTCTTTCGTGTGTTTGTGGCAGGAATTCAGCTGTTTCGGTTTGATTTATTACAGTATTGGTACTTAATATAGCAATTGAAAGACAAATTCCAAAATTAAAGTCATGATATGTATAAAAGGAGTCAACTCGTATTTTATATCAATCCAAAACCATAAAAATTAATATTAGAACGGTTTTAGAACAAATATCAATGATGATTATGATGGTATTGATACCGATACCGACACCGACACCGGTACCGATGTTGTTCAATTTGAATTGACGTGATACCAATATTGTTGGGACGATATAAGCTCGTTCGCCCCGATACTAGTATGGTACCAATAATAACTATAGTTTACAATAAAAAACGATACTCTATATTGCTACCGATATTGTTTGCTTGGTATCAGTTCAATTCGTCGTCATAAAGAATAGACAATATAAATTTGGTTCAAGTTTATAGTATATAAGTGTAACGACAATTTATATAGACAAGAACTATATGTGAGGTAGCTTTGATAACAACTCAGGTTTTGAAAAATATTATATCGAGATGTAAATAAAAACTGGCACGCTGCAACGATATAGTCAAAATTTTATAAATCATTGTATCATAAAAGTCACAACAAATATGTTTAAGATCAACAAAAATATGAAAATGATCAAAACTTAAAATAAACACTATTAAATAAAACTTAAAGTAGTATTCATATTCATGGATGCTTGCTCTCTCTCCATATATACACATACACTATGCTACATTATAATACATCTCTCAAGGAGCTTTTTTAGGTTTTAGAAGTATGGAGAGAGTTATCTTGAGAACGCTAAATATTGCGAGAACCGTGAGAATGAATGAAAAAACCAATCAAAACCAATTCTTTTAATACAAACCTCATTTTAATTAAGATACAACAACAAAAAAAGAATTTACAACATCAAATAATTCATTTATCCTCTCAACATCACGCTTATTAGATTTTTTACACATGTGTAAATATAACAAATTTACACATGTGTAAATGACAAACTTACATATGTGTACATTTTCTTTATTTACGAATTTACGTAAATTTAAAGGTGTAAATTAAATTTCTAACATTGTATTCGAATAATAATGATAAGTGTAACAAAAAATTTTGAATTTGAATTGCTTTTGACCAAGTTCTCGTGGTTTTTTCATTCGTTCTCACGGTTCTCACAATATTTAGCATTCTCATTTAAACCTTCCCCTTAGAACTATAATTGCTTAGAGTACACAACATAATGTATATAGTAACTGCTTTTTTAGGGCAAATATGTCTTTTGAACAATACATATACTTTACCCTTATAACTTACAATTTCCCCCTTATCTTTACCCACATATTCCTTAGTTTTATTTTTTTCGGCTTCCTCTTATATCTTTGAATATATTATGTATTAAAAAATCCAAACATACCACTAAACATGGTTATTTTTGTTGATTTGTCAATGTAAATTTTATTCGATGTTGTGATGCAGAGTATAATGTACAAGTCATTCATGCATTAAATTACAAGTCTTTCAATACTCAAATTAGTTACAGCAACATTACGATTTCAATTCAAGATTTTGGAAGTGGGTTAGTGTGCTGGGGTAGTTACACGAAGGTTTTCTGGTAACTTCAAGATTTGGGAAGTGGGATAGTTACACGGAGGTTTCCAATAAGTTTGAAAAGTTTTCATATATTTTAAAGTAAATAATTAGAAACCACCCATGTCCTCTTATTTTCATCTTTATTAGTCAAATATTCATATTAGCCCACATAACACAAGACTTCCTACTTTTATGTTTTGTAGTAGGATTTTAGAATTTGTATCTATCTTACTTTTGATTCATTTGTATCGCATAGCTTTAGAAAATCTCTACGTGTGGCTTACAATCAATATTGATTCATAACAGGTAGGTAACAACTATCACCAAATTCACATTTTTTTTCCATTTCCTTATCAACCAAACACCAAACTACTAGATCTGCATTGCCATAAACGTAGTTTGAAGATCAGCGCCAAAAGCTACAAAATATGTGAATCGAAACACTAAAAATCGATAATTGAAGCGAAACAATTTGTATCCATTGAAGCAAAATAGTTGAAGATACAAATGCATGACACGTACATCTAATATTATTTTATGAAATGTATATTTTTATAAAATAAATATAGATATTGTAATCTCCGTTTTAGATGCGAAGATCAATGTTTTAAAAACCGGTTTTTAAATCATACCGGGATGACCTTAAAAATGGTTCAACCGGTAGAACCGGGTTATACCGGGTGGTTCAACCGGATAAACTAGTTAACTCTATAATTTCATAGAGATACATACGTACGTGAATTATATTGACATAACTTATCAGTTTTAATCTTTTTTTACTAACATAATAAATTATAATATAACTATTATCATGTCATCTTTCTTTTTCAAGTTTCAAAATACAATCTTTCATATAACATTGTTTTACCCGTATAGACATACATACATACATACATACATACATACATACATACATAACATACATACATACATACATACATACATACATACATACATACATACATACATACATACATACATACATACATACATACATACATACATACATACATACATACATACATACATACATACATACATACATACATACATACATACATACATACATACATACATACATACATACATACATACATACATACATACATACATACATACATACATACATACATACATACATACATACATACATACATACATACATACATACATACATACATACATACATACATACATACATACATACATACATACATACATACATACATACATACATACATACATACATACATACATACATACATACATACATACATACATACATACATACATACATACATACATACATACATACATACATACATACATACATACATATGGAGAGAGAGAGAGAGAGAGATACATCGAATTGCTTCAAGTATTTGACCCACTTGTAGATCTATTTACTCTCGGATTATTTTACTGAAATAAGTAAAACTACCGATGAAGATGGAACTGGAAGCATGATGAAGATGGAGTGATGAACCGATGAAGATGGAGCTGAATCTTGTGAATGAAGTGATGAACCGTAAGTGATGATGGTTTGAATGTCGATCGATAGTATATGTATCTGATGAAACTCTAGAATACTAAAAACCCAAACCAAAATAACCATGGGCCGGTACCGGTATGACGGTTCAAACCGGTATACCGGATTTTACCGACGGTACGAATCTTATGCCGTTTCACTTATTTACCGGGGTGTTTCATATCGGATTTGCATCCAGAGCCGGTAATACCGGTATAACCGGCCGGTATTTACCGGTTTTTAAAACACTAGCGAAGATAGTATATTTGAGTTTTAATTAAACAAATGAATAATGATGCTACTTTGGTTTTTATTTATTCCGTCACTAGGTTAAAAAACCCGTGTATTATATGGAGTTTGATCAATAAATTATTAAATATGTATTAATAAGCCGGAAAAATATACGCCGTAGTTTAAAAATAATAATTAAATAAATGAAATATTCGCCAATGACCTCTAGCTCAAATGGTAGGAGGACTTGAGTTCTTCTTTGAAGAATCAAGTTCAATTCCCATTTGGTGCAAAGGAGTGAGGCACTGGTGGGCAGTGGGTGTTCCGAGAGTGCTCGGGATTGATTTGTTGGTCGTTAAAAAAATGAAATATTCATAAATAGTTGAAAAAAATAAGTGTTTTTAACATCTGACCCCCTAGAGATCAAATATAACTCAAACAAATCTATTCATAAAAAATTAGTTGAAGTTGTCACATCTACAATACATATATAGACAAAGATCAAATACAAATACCATTATCATACAAAACGTACGAATAGGGTGAAAATGTAAAAAAAAATGCGGTGACATTTTTTCGTAATTATTTACTCTTAGAGTAATTATCAAAATTACCCTACAAATGATCTTGTAGGGTAATTTTGTAAAATGTTCTTGCAGGGTAATTTTGATCTTATAGGGTAATTTTGTAAAATGTTCTTGTAGGGTAATTTTGATCTTGTAGAGTAATTTTGTAGAGTATTATAATTACTGATCTTATATGGTAATTTTTATCTCATAAGATAATTTCGATCTTGTAGGGTAATTTTGTAGAGTATCATAATTAGGGCATGTTTGGCTAAGCTTTTTGAAAACAACTTATTGACTTATTTGCTTTTTGGAAAAGTCAGTATGGAGTGACTTTTTGGAAAAAGTCACTTTTCCCCTCACATACAACCTAGTTACCAAACATCATTTTGGAGCTTATGACTTTTCAAAAATCCAATAAGTTCTTTCAAAAAGCTTAGCCAAACATTCCCTTATTCTACAAATGTATCAAAATTACTCTGCACGTTTAAAAATTACCATACAAGAACATTTTACAAAATTACCCTACAAGATCAAAATTACCCTACAAGATCATTTGTAGAGTAAATTCGAGAATTACCCTATGAGCAAATAATTACGAAAATGTCATCATGTTTTTTTTGCTTTTTCATTCCTTTCGTACATTTTGTACGATAAGGTTGTTTGTATGTGAACTTAACTCTACATATATAAACATATGCAAAGAACAAAAATAAGCCATGATATAAATCGAACTGGGAATAAAAAATAATAATTACTTGAATACTTTCGGCTATAAGAGGGGAAGGGGCATCCTCGGCTAAGGGTCCTCAGCTTCGAAGCCGTATACGAAACACCCCCGCCACCCCCCACCTTAGGATAGGCGAGCGGCTAAGGAAGCTCGACTACTCTTTATTGAATGTCAAGTGGGGGGTTTGTGACCTTTTAACAATCATATGACCGTTACATTTATTGAAAAAGTTAATTTATTTATTTTAAATCATTATAAATACCTATCACACCATTTTTATTTTTACACTATTCACAAACTATCAAACCTTCCACCATATTCTCAAATACCCATTTTTATTTATGAGCATGACGTATGCGTGCATGATATTGTAAAACATGATTTTTAAGGACGACGGGTATTCCTTCTCACCATTCTACATAAGGGATCCTTTAGTTCAACCCGTTTTGGACAATGATACCCTTGGTGAGATTATGGACCCACATACGCATTTTCGACTTCGCATTGATCTTGTGACACATATTGCAATTTAAGATCTCCCTTATCTAGAAGATTCAGATGAGGAATAGTTTATTTTTATTTTGTATTATGTTCAATAATTTATTTATGTAGTTGAATTATTTATTTTGTAGTTTATTTGAATTTGAATTATGTTTATTTGGTATTTAATTGTTTAATTTCTTTTTAGTTAGAAAAAAGTTTCGGGATACTCTAGAGTATGTGCCGCTAGTGTTTTTAAGATACTTTAAGGTAGATTTGATGTGACAGTGCAGGATTTGGTATTTAATTGTTTAATTTATTTGTGATTTTAGAATACTTTGAGGTAGGGTATTTAAGGTAGATTATCTAACCGTGCAAGATTATCTTTTGGCTTGTGCCTCTTCCCCTAATTATAAGAGAAAAAAATACAATAAAATATGTTAGAATCATATGCTAAAAATGTGCTATTAATTAACCTAGATACTATGTTAAAGTCATATGCTAAAAATTATGCTATTGATTAATCTAGATGGAAATAAATTAAATATGTGTGATTTTGTTTTTCTAATTAATTTAAATTAACGAATTATTTTTAGATATTTTGTTTTTCAAATTAGGACTTTTCTTTTTCTCTCCGTACACGCAACCTCCAACGGTAGTAATTTTCACCGCCGGAAACGAACCATCTCCTCCAGCAACCGGCCGGCCATCCCACCACCCGACAACCGCTCACCGGCAAAGTGTAAGTATATATTCTCCCTCTATCTCTCTCTCTCCCCTCTCCACCACCTCGCCTACTCCGTATCTCGCTTTCAACCTCCACCATCGCCGCTTCCTTCCACCCATCGGTCCACCGATCTACACGACCATCAACCACCATCTACACGACCATCAACCACCATCTTCTCCTGCTCGCCGGAGAAGAGTGACCACCTACGACCACCGCGTACACGTTTTCTTCCTGCTCGCCGGAGAAGAGTGACCAGCTACGACCACTCCGACCACCACTTTTTTTTGGGTTGTGTTCTTCCTGTGAGGCGGCTAGACATCTGCAGAGGCTTCTTTCTCGTATTTCCGGCCCAGGTGCACTCGTTCCTCAACATAATAAGATAATTTTTTTTTTAGTTTTGAGTGGGTGCTTTTGTTACTAATATAAAGATTATATTCTGTTAGTCATAAACAATACTACTACTACTAATAATAATAATGCTAATATCATATCAATAATAATAATAATAATAATAATAATAATAATAATAATAATAATAATAAAAATAACATAATTTAGAATACATTTGGTGGGTTCTTTCAGGCTTTCCGATACTCATTGTGCGATACGTGTTGCTTTTTAGTATTGCGTACTACGTGTGACGACGTATTGACATTGTGCACCACGTGTTATTTATTGTCATTGTATGCTTGTTGCTACGTTTTGTATAATTTTGTCCTTTGCGTACTTTGTATTGCATATTGTTTGCTACCTTGTGGTTAGTTGTTAGTTGTAATCATAGACAACAGTAGCCATGACTTTTACTTGAGATCATGTCCAAGGACGACAGGTGCAGGTAAGGGTAAGGTTAGAAGGTGTAGTTTACGGGTGGCGTCTTGGAACGTAGGAACTCTTAGTAGTAAATTGTTGGAAGTGATAGACGCACTTAAAAGACGTAGGGTACAGATAGCGTGCCTTCATGAGACTAGGTGGAAAGGACAAAGAGCAGATGAGCGCAATGGGTATAAGTTGTTGTATTCCGGGTCTGATGGCGCCAAGAACGGAGTAGGTTTTTTGGTGTCTACAGAATTGCATAAGAATGTAATTGAGGTGGTAAGACACAACAATAGAATTATGGTGTTAAGGTTAGTATTAGGTGAGCAAGTAGTGACAGTGGTATGTGCCTATGCACCACAAGTGGGACTAGGAGATCAAGAGAAAAGAGAGTTCTGGGATTGTCTAGATTTAGTAGTAAGGGCTATACCTAGGGAGGAAAAAATTTTTATAGGAGGAGATTTTAATGGGTACATTGGTAAGGATAATGATGGCTTTGAGTTGGTACATGGGGGTTTTGGTTTTGGCGGTAGGAATGAACCTGGTAGAGACCTTCTAGACTTTGCGGCAGCTCATGGCCTAGGTATTATAAACTTGTTCTTTAGGAAGAGGGATTCTCATTTGATCACTTTTAGTAGCGGAGGACGTAACACGCAAATCGACTATCTTTTGATGAGGCAGGAAGATCGAAGGATGTGGATGGATTGCAAGGTTATACCAAGGGAGACTGCAGCGGCTCAACACCATTTGCTGGTAGCGGATTTAGCTTTCAAAGTAAGGCTAACTGACGGGGTGAGGAAAACCCGACCTAGGATTCGTTGGGGAAACTTGAAGGGAGAAAAAATTATGTTGTTTAGAGATAAAGTTAACTCGATGACACCGATGCGACTAGGTGACGACGCAAACCGGATGTGGGAGACTATGGCGACTACGATCACTACAGTGGCGAATGAGACGCTAGGGGTCACAACGAGAAAGACTAGTGGGCATAAGGAGTCCTGGTGGTGGAACGAAGACGTCCATATCAAAATAAAGGATAAGCAACAGAGTTTTAGAGATCTTTTGAGGTGCACAGATGAGGAGGAACGACTGAGGGTGAAGGAGATTTACAAGAAGGCAAAAAGGGAAGCGAAAAAGGCCGTGACCGAGGCAAAAAACACAGCCTACAAACAAATGTATGAACGTTTGGAAACAAAAGAGGGGGAGCATGATATGTTTAAGATTTCCAAAGCTAGGGAGCGAAGAAGACAAGATCTAGGAGTAGTAAAGTTTATCAAAGGAGAGGATGGACGTGTTTTAGTCAAGGAACATGACATTAAGTTGAGATGGCAAACCTATTTCCATAATCTTTTCAACGACGGTAGGGCGTACCAACAAGTTAGCAGCAATCCCATGACTCAAATGCGACAACAGAATAATTGCTACTACAGGAGGATCACACATGAAGAGGTAAGGATGGCACTTAGGAAGATGGGAAGAGGCAAGGCAGTGGGTTTGGACAACATACCGATTGAGGTATGGAAGTGTTTGGGGGAAGAAGGAGTCTGATGGTTAACACTTTTATTCAATCGTATTTTCAAGACTGGAAAAATGCCAGATCAGTGGAGGAGTAGTGTCGTGGTGCCTTTATACAAGAATAAAGGAGACGCTCAGTGTTGTGGGAACTACAGAGGAATCAAACTGCTAAGTCACACTATGAAGCTCTGGGAGAGGGTAATTGAAACTAGAATTAGAAGAGAAACTCAAGTTTCAGTAAACCAATTTGGATTCATGAAAGGGAGGTCAACTACATAAGCGATACATATTCTAAGGAGATTGATGGAAAAATATAGAGCGAAGAAGCAAGATTTACATATGGTGTTTATCGACCTTGAAAAGGCATATGACACTGTCCCACGGCAACTGATTTGGGATAGTTTGGAGGGTCGAGGTATACCTGGAAAGTATATAGACTTAATTAAGGATACATATGACAGAACGGAAACTAGGGTCCGCGCGCCTGTAGGGGATACAAACTTTTTTCCTGTGGAGGTAGGACTCCACCAAGGGTCAGTGTTGAGCCCTTTTCTTTTTGCGGTTGTCCTGGATGAGTTATCCAAGTTGATTAAGGAGACAGTTCCCTGGTGCATGCTTTTTGCAGACGATATTGTGTTGATTGCAGAGACTAAACAGTGCCTGAACGCGAGGGTAGAGGAGTGGCGCGTAGCTTTAGAGGATAAGGACCTAAGGATAAGTCGATCTAAGACCGAGTATCTACACTGTGATTTTAGTGGTGTAGCCGATGACGATGACACCCAAATCACCATTGAGGATCAATTGGTCCCGCAGACAACTAAATTTAAGTATTTGGGGTCGTTTGTTCAAAGAGATGGGGACATAGATAGTGATGTAACACACCGCATACAAGCTGGCTGGTGTAGATGGAGGGCAGCCAGTGGGGTATTGTGCGATAGGAGGTTCCCAACGAAACTAAAGGGGAAATTTTACAGGGTAGCAGTTAGGCCCGCTATGCTATATGGAACAGACTGTTGGGCTATCAAGAAGTCACAAGCGCGCAAGATGGAGGTAGCAGAGATGAGGATGCTGAGGTGGATGTGTGGACACACGAGGTTAGATCGGATAAGAAATGAGGTTCTTAGGGAAAGATTAGGAGTGGCTAGTATATCGGACAAGATTAAGGAGGGGAGATTGAGATGGTTTGGGCATGTGAAGCGGAGGCAAACGACGGCACCAGTTAGAGTAGTGGAAACTCTTACTGTGGAGGGGAGGAGAGGAAGAGGCAGACCCAAACTGACTTGGGATGAGCAGATTAGGCATGATTTACTAGAGTTGCATCTTTCTGAGGACATGGTCCAAGATAGGACTTCGTGGAGGCGTAGGATTATGGTTAAGGAATTCTAGAGGATATTGCAGTAAGGACTTAGGTGTTTTTTAGGGGTGTAGGTCTTTCTTATTCTTAAATTGACTTTACCGGTAATTGCCTTTTGGTGTTTATGTCCAAATGATGTTGTATGCTATTATACATGATTTGCATTATATTGTGTCACTCTGATCACTTTCTTGGTATTGGTGGCTTCCTATTTACATTATATTATGTCCAAATGATGTTGTATGCTATTTCTATATTGTTTGACTTGGTGTGTTGGCATGTTGTTCGTTTTGGAGCCGAGGGTCTCTCCGGAAGCAGCCTCTCTATCCCTAGGGATAGAGACAAGGTCTGTCTACATCCCACCCTCCCCAGACCCTATAAGTAGCTTTGCTATTTGTGGGATTTACTGGGTATGGTTGTTGTTGTTGTTGTTGTTGTTTTTCAAATTAATTTAATTTTAAATTAATGCCACAAATTGTTTTTAGATATATTTTCTTAACAAAAATAATGTAACTTCATTATGAATCTTAAAATTCTTTTTAAAAGATTCATATTCTTCTTGATGATGATTATCTTCACTATTGATATTTTTGATATTTTTTTAGTTTAATATCATATAGGAGATAAATTTAAAAATTATTATTTAACTAGAACTGAGACCCGCCGCCATGCGGCGGGGATTATTTAGTTATAACTAAGATGATTTAGGACCCACACGTTATGTTAAACCTATCAAACGGGAAAAAATAGACGATGTAAAAACGTTCACCCACAAACGCACATTGCGTTGTGTTAACTCGCAAAATTTAGAACGAAATGTACAAACGTTAAACCAAAGAAGCACGTTGCGATGTGTTAAGTCACAAAATTTCGAACCAAGCATAAAACGAAAAATTTGCAGAAAATTAAAACTATAAAGAACCAAAGTTGAAAGTAAAAAAAGTTGCGAGGATAAATTGCAAAAGATAAAAAGTTTTGGGTTAAAAGTGAAAAAAAACAAATAGTTTTGGGTTAAAAGTAATTTATGAAATACTTTTTGGTGAAAAGGCAAAAAAAATCAATTTTTTTGGAAAACCCCAAAAGCCAAGGTCACGAAAACCATATGCATAACCATTTTTTCTTTAGAAAACCCCAAAGCACACCCCGCTTTGCGGCGGGGCGTAAAACGGTGTCAAATAGTACTAATGTCCCACAACCGTCATCGACCATCAACACTGACTCGACCTAGGATCTGCGTGTTGTGACGAACCTGTCAAACATGAAAAAATAGAGGTAAAAAACGTTGAACCACACATGCACGTTGCGCCATGTTAACTTGCAAAATTTGAAACAAAACATAAAAAAGTTGAACCACACTCGTACGTTACGTTGTATTAAGTCGAAAAATTTAGAACTATACGTAAAACAAAAATTTGCCAAAGATGAAAAGTATAAGTAACAAAAGTTGTGAAGTTAAATTGCAAATAATGAAAAGTTTTGGGTTAAAACTAAAAGAAACAAATTATGTAAGGTTAAAATTGTAAAAGCTAAAATCCTTTGGGTTAAAAGTAAAAAATCAAGTTTAGTTTTGGGTTAATGTTAAAAAAACAAATTATGTAGGGTTAAAATTATAAAAGCTGAAAACATTTGGGTTAAAAGTAAAAAATCAAGTTTTTTTTTTTTGAAAAACTCACAAAGCACAAGGTACAAGTGGTTATGCACTAAAAGCTTGCTTATTTATATATGGAATAATAGGAAATAAATAAAAAAAACTGAAACTCATGGCAAAAGGTATGATAAAATGACATGTGTCCCAGAAAAATTTTCATTTATTAGTATAGTAAGATAAGATTACTCAAATTAGTATAAGGGTAGTTATTTTCATCACTAAAATTATTATCTTTTTATGCAATAAATTTTAGTATTTATAAAAGTAAATAAATAAAAAAATGATCCTCTTACTTCTAGCATTAGATAACACATTTATCACAATATTACATATAGTAATTTTATTTTGTAAGTCTCTCACATGTTCTGTTTTAATTTCTTAAAAATATTATCTTTTTTATATCCATAAATACAAATATGTTATAACTATATTATTAATATTATGGTTATCAACACCAAAAATAGATTAGCTTCTTCTCCAAGTTTTATTCTCCTATATTTATTTCCCATTGTATCTCTTGTATGATATATCTATCAATGAAATATCAGTCTCTTTCTCTCTACATCTCTGTCTCTCTATATCTATTTCTCTTTGTAGGATTGTTTGCACGACCAAACGAGTCGTTCAGAAGAGTTTTTGATCAATACGAGAGGCGGAAACAGACGTATTGATGTTGAATCAGCTTGATATACACTTTAATTGTCTTGTATATTGATATAACAACGTTTTACAGGCTGGAGACACTTCGGCAGCACCTCTGCACCGGAATCAGAAAAGTTACAAATGAATGACAAAGCTCAGATATATATAGGGGTTGCCAGTTCGTGTGGAATGGCCAAGATCCATTTCGTGCGAAATGGACAATGTCCATTTCGTACGAATTGGCCTCTGCCAGTTCGTGCGAACTAGTCCAACACCTCTAAAACCCTGTAAACTAGCCTACCGAGCCCCATTCTATCCAATCTAGATACAAGACTCGATACAAGACGAAATCGACAGACATATGCACCAACAGACTCCCCCTTGGATATTGACGAAGTCTTTGGTGTCGAGTCTTCAGTATGACCAGTCTTCAGTCTTGATCAGTCTTCGTGCTCTTCCAAAGTATCTGACATGTAAGCATCCTCAATCTTCTCTCTTCTCTTTATCAGCATCTATACTCCCCCTTGAATGCTGATCTTACAATCTTCAAGCTTGAATCTTCAAACTCCCCTTCGATGTTGATTCCACAAATTCTTCAGTATCAACAGCTTCTATCTCGAGCTTTGTTCCAGAATCTGAATCTAGCTCTTACGTCCTCAGACTCCCCCTTTCAATAAGCTGGGATCGCAGTCTGGAATTCACTATCTGCACAAACTCTACCTCAAAGTAAATTTCACAAATTAAAAATTTGACAAATTTAGAAATTACTGGTAGATATTGTTCAATTATCAACAATTTATATCAAGATCAAACTTACTGTTGGGTAGATTTATTTATAACAATTTTCATTTCAAAACCAACTTTCCTAATCCACTGTTCATCAAGTTTAGCACTTGGTATTTTAAAAATCAGCTTTTTCGAACATCAGTTGTCGAAAATATTTTTGTATTTTCAAAATTTTGTGCTAAAAACATAATATTTTTGGATTTTTGTTTTTATCGAAATGCAGTAAAGAAATATTTACAGACAATATTTTTGTGAGTTTGTGTAAGAGGATCATATCAGTTTTTGAGACAAATCACCAACACCGTTAAGCTTTAAACATTTTAAGTTCTAAACGATTCACTTAGATTGTCAGTATACTGATCCATTTAAATTTTCACACAAAGTTCAATTGTTTCGAGATATGAATTTAGTGTTTTAAGCACTTAAACTTATTCGCGTGTACCACCTCAGAATATACTCCCGTATCCAGTGTCACACCCCCAAAATACCACATGCGGAAGCACCGCGGGACGTGTGATGTACTAGGATCCTAGCCACCAATCACATTGAACTACACATAATATTTAGATAAAACAATCCGTTTATTTCAAAATATAAATTCAAGTCATAAGTTTAAACCAAAGTAAATATTCAGCGGAAGCATAATATAATCAGTAGTTCAATTGATTCAAAACATGTGTTCGTAATCAATGAAGCGAGTATCCAAGAGTCTTGACCAATGACCACTCCAGCACTCCCAGATAGCAAGTCCACATCAAGAATCTAACGACCTACAAGCATGCAGACAAGTGTGTCAGACGACGCCGGTGAGTTCAAAGTTTTGTTAACGCGTTTCGTTACCAGATATGTGTATAAAACAGTTCAACAGTTCAATAATTTAATTTGATGTTGTTATTAACTCGATTACCGCATGTGGCGACTAGATGTGAATGCCCAACCCCAATGCCTCCAATTAGGCATTGGTCATGTTGCCAAGGTATCAAACAACCTTGAATAGATGTAAGGGGTCTTATATATACACGATGTGAATGCCCAACCCCAATGCCTCTAACTAGGCATTGGTCATGAGGTCCAGGTAATTAGTTCACGCCCGTCCTTTCGGCCCGGTGTGAGGGTGCCAAACCTAATAGCGCTATCAACTAAATACCTCGTTGCTTCTTCAGCAACACGGTAGATGTACGGGGTCTTACATGATTTTTACTGTGTTCAATAACCAACATCCCAATTAAACAGTTTACCCAATATTCCCTTCAGAAACGTTTACCAGATGTCCCAAACCACCGGGACGCATGCTTAGAAAAGTGCAGTGAACTCACCTTCGGTTTGCTCGGTAAGATTAAATATCTTGTTTATTAGTCGAACAAAACACGCCCTAAAAAGGTTACCGATAACAGTCAGTTTTGTTTACACAGATACACATCCTTTGCATACATGTTCCACAAGTTATAAACGAATATGGCCCATATTATCACACAAGATACAACAAGCAGTCCGCATCACACATACTCACATTGCAAGGTAACTCCCTAAATGCTTGATTCACTTAATCAGTTTACAACAAATTTGTTATTCACACAAGAACATGACCCGAATGGTTACTAAGTAACTTAAGTGTTTGGCCCACTTATCCAACCCTTATGGGCGGCCCACTATCACCATAAAGTTCCGTTCATGAATTTTAAAAGAAACATTCACATAACAGTTTCTAAAGTAACAATAAATCTTGCATGACAAGTTATCAGTTTAACAATTTCGTGGTCATCCAAATTGAGTATTAATCATAATTCCACTGCTTTCATGGCCCACCACTAACCCCTAACAAATACTTATCATCATACGAAAACCATGCTCACATCAATTATACATTATATTTAGACTTAACCATGATCTATCGGTGATTTTTATGAACATACAATTCTAATTATGATTCATCATGCAAAGAAACAGTTCACTTTAGTATCATGTAGCAATATAATTGACATTCATGTTTGTGGGTTGTGGCTGTACAAAAGAAAGCATGTGGGGCCCCTATACATGTGCGCCGCCCATCAGTTGTAATCTTCATTGTCATCTTCATGTATGCATTAATTGACTAAATCCAAAACACACAATATATTCAGACATGCACATAGATCAATCAGTTCATCATGATAACCCTCGATTCCACACAATCATTATCATTATGTCCCTCTAGTTAATTAACACACTCTACCAAGTAAATCAATATCAAACAGAGCATTATTTTGTATACACATCAACACAAATCAGATCAATTATCATCACAGTTATCATGAACCGCCATCAGCATGCCCTCCTAGTTCTGTTTACGTAATATTCGAGCAAGAATGCAAATTGTTTTATTCAAAATAATCATCAGTTCTAACATGCACATGATCCCTAAGTCATCGATAATATCCAGCATGTTCTAATTTTTGGCCACAATGATTTAATATAGTTTCATCAGTCATTCATATCAATCATATAATAATTATATACAAATAGCAACACGATAGTCACAACACGGAGAAACTCGATTATGAGGATGGTTACTAACCGTAAGAGGTCGTGTGCGAGGGAGGGCCAAGCTGCGAGGAGAAGGGCTGTGAGTTGGGGAGGTTTGCCGTCGAAGGGAAGGTTTAGGGTTTGCTGCCTAAAGTGCTTTTCAATATAATGGGGACATGAATGCCTAACCGTGATTCAAATTAGAGATATGCGGGTTCAGATTGGGCTTCAGATAGTATGGGCCGAGAATGCAAAGGGGGTCTGCAAGCCAAGAGAAGTGCGAGGCCTCAAACCCAAGTGTGAGGCTCGATCATGTAACAAAGACACTTAACAACTTCTAAGCATTTAATCATACAAACACCCTTAATGAATACACGTAATGATCACATGTTAACAACGCATAACGGAACAAGAACAGGAATATAAATGACACGTACACATAGAACCTTGAGATTTAGGGTTGTCACATCATCCCCAACTTAAAAGAAATTTCGTCCCGAAATTTGACAAGCAATACAGAGGAGTGAAACGATAGAAACTCAAATTAAACTATATGCAACACCACACACATAATAATCAAGCATTACACACAATAATCCATCATCCAGATAACTATGCAGACACTACGTAAACCAAATTGTAGAAACAACATCGTGAAATCAGTCGGGTGTCACATCATCCCCAACTTGAGAGGAATTTCGTCCCGAAATTCACCAGTGATAACAAGAGTCGGTTCAATCCCTTGAATAATTGAGGACATTGAAGTTTTAACATATCCTTCCGTTCCTATGTGAACTTCAGTCCACATATTGAAGTTTAACAAGCCCTCACGATTGTCATATGACCCATGCTAGCGAACCTTGACTTCTTAGCCCATGCTTTCGATAGATTCCCTGATATATACAACTGATCCGACGACCTCAAATTCCGGTAAGGGTATCACCAGGGTTTCATCGAGCAACCACTGCCTTAAACCTAGGGCATACATACCATTACGATAGTTATCCCGTTTCATCAATTAGTCTGAGTTTGTGAGCCAAGTCACCGTTTGTTCCAGTAATCCGAATCTCTCACGCGTCGTAAAGTAAGCTTGCCAGGTTTTCTATAGCATACCGCACCCCCCCCAGGGTGATGCTTTCGATATGACACGTTTGTCTACAACAAACTTCCAGTGTTTCCTAAGCTAATCAGCTTTCCTAGCGCTCATGCGCTGCCATCAAACAATTTCCGATCTAAGCAATGTTCGAGAGTTTTGAGCTCAAGTCCTGGACCTGCGATTACGTCGTCAACTACGTTAGTCCAACAAGGAGATTAGAGTTACTGTCCAGGTTATGCCTCAGCATGGGCTGTATGCATACTATCGTGGTGCAGCTGCATTAGAGCTTCTCCCCAAGATGAGTGTCCTTCCCAAACGTTTACTAAAGTCAGTTATGCACATACTTACAACATGCCTTCGTGTGCTCAGATGGTTCGTCACTTTGCTCGATTGTCCTACAGTAATAAGCAATGTTCATGTAAAGACGTGAGTCAAAGGTGTGCGCCATGCCCGCCTTGAATTAGGTATAGTCCAATAGGTAATAGAAGTTGGCACCTCATGCCTATAATCCGTCTCTTCCAGAGAAATTTTCACAAGCTGAGAAGACTCATCAGTTCCCATGACTGCAAGGAGGTGTGCTGGTCACATTCAGCGATCAACGATTGTTACTGTTTGTGTTTCCATTTCGAGTTGTAAATAGACTAGTGGCAGCATTCATAGCAGTCTGCTCCCATCTTCCACATAGGTGTTGCCAGTTTCTTATACTTCGCCTTGACTTTTCCCAAAGTCAAAAGTCATACCCATACATTGTTAGACGGGTTTTCATGCCCAATCATTAGTACAAGATTTACATGTCCCAAACATCTTTCTTTAAAATCTAGTTGAATAGAATTTTCGAAGCCGGTGTGTTTTGCTAACCACAACTCCCCTGCCGTTGCTGTGAAATGAGATTTATAGTCGTTCTATGAGTTAATGAATATCGTTCGTTTCACCAAGGTTGCTCTTCCATGCCCCGCACGGACTCAACTTGAAGATTCTCTCCCGTTAGTTCCCTAGTTTGTACAGAACGAGTTGGGTCAGGTGGGTTAGAGTCGATGGCGAGCTGCAAAGTCCATACACGTTCAGGTTCCACAGTCGTAATCCACCCAGAAGTTCCATCCAACGATGCCATTTACTAATTTAGCTCTTTCGAAACCAGGGTACACGGAAGGCCCTTGTGATCGGTCTAAGTAACGCATTTGGTACCGTCCAAGTAATGCCTCCGTGTAACTCCAAAGACCACGGTTTCTACCTCTGGTTGTGTGTCACACAGTCTGTCACACCCCCAAAATCCACCTGCGGATAACACCCGCTTCGAGGGCGTGACTGACCAGGATCCAGCCACCAATTATACCGAATACTTAAGTTGTTAACAAAAGTAATACTTACTATTCATAAGCTTAGCAAATATTAAGTTCAGAGTTTAAAGTTTTAAGTTCAAAACAGTAATAAGTAGCGGAAGCATAAGTAAGGTAGTTTAAAACAAAGTTCATGATTCAAAATAAGGTAACACCCAACACAAGGGTGAACAAACACTACACGTTCCCAAGCAGCAAGCTCCATCGTCACGGGTTACCTGCAAAGCATGCAGTAAGGGGGTCAACAATAATGCTGAGTGAGTCCACTAGTTGTCCAGTTTTAATTACCAAAAACATTGTTTCACCGGTTAATTTATCCGTTTATACATGCCCTGGGGAGCTACCCCAAAAGTTAGCGACTAAACTGTTTTTCCAATACCGAACACTAGGTAACCGTTGCGTATCCGCAGGATGCCCCGATGTCAATGTTCTATCATCATTGACGGATTTCTGAGTACATTAGTTCACGCCCGTCCCAAACCAGGGCACGGTGTGAGGCTGGTAAACACCTAAATAGCGCTATCAACTAATAACCCGCTCGCCTAACCCGGCGACTAATCGGTATTTGTAGTAGGGACTTGAGTGATAGAGTTTCGTTTAGTGCCGTTATTTGCAATCCGTATAAACAGTAATTAACCAAAAGGTTTCCCAATACCCGGGAAGGAAAAGTAAGTTTTGTTCCCAATGACTAGGGAAGGTATGTAAATGGTATCCCCTTTTACCAGGGGATAGGGTTGTTAGTCTCGTGTCCCAAACCACCGGGACGCATGCTTTTAAGTTGTGAACTCACCTTGGGTTGCTCGGTAGGTTAAGGTTACTTGTCAATCACGTTGGTCACCACGTCCTAACATGGTTACCGGTATAGGTCAGGTTCGGAGTACAAGCATTCACGTAAAACACATATAGGCACGTAACTAACACGTATCAAGCATATAAGTAAACAGTGGGTTACTGGGCCGGCCTAAGTAATTAAGCAGTCAACAGCAACACATAATCCAGTCAACAGATAGTCCAAGTTAAACACATATGGGCCCAGTAACCAAGATGAACAGCCCACTCGCAACCAGCTGGTCTCGAGTCGCAACCAGGTGGTTTCGGCTTGTCACGTTGTGGTTGCGAGTCGTAACCGTGGTCTCGAGTCATCATGCTGTGGTTGCGAGTCGCAACCGACGTAGTCTCGAGTCGCAATCACGTGGTTTCGACTTGTCATGCTTTGGTTGCGAGTCGCAACGGTGCGGTTTCGAGTCGGAAGGCTGTCGTTGCGAGTCGTAACCTGTCACTTTCATGTACACGTGATGATGCAGGTGCATCAGTCCCTTTTGTACCAAGAATTCAGGCCCATTTTAGGAAACTACCAATAAGGTTTCACTAACACTTTGCCAAAGCTGAATACTAGTAAAGATAGATCAAACTTTGCCATTTTTACATCTTCAAGTCATATTCAAACAAGTTCATCCTATCTTCATATTTTTCTAGGGTTTTCATGCCAATATAAACACATATTTATGAACCGAAAATCACACATTTAACAAGATCTTGATGCTAAACAAGAAAACATACATTATAGCCGAAAATCTTATGCTAAACATCATCATTCTTGCAAGAAACAAAGAAGCATAGTGTAGTTGGCTATGAACACTTGTAAACTACCAATATCATGTCATTTTTAGTCATGTTAACACATATTCACAAACTTTACAAAACATCCTAATAATCATGCATAAACTACTAACCAACCATTTCTTAGTTCATACAACATACATACATCTTATACACAAAAGATAACCCACAAGATAGCACTAACCGGTTATGAGAGGAGGAGCCGAAAACAAAGAAAAGAGAACCAAGAAGATGGAATGTCCGAGTGATAGTCTTGACCGAGTTTCTTGTCCGGGATCTTTGCTTGAACCGAAAATAGGAAGGGATTGGGGTGTGTTGTTGAGGGTTTCTAGTTGAGAGAGTTTGAGGAGTGTTTGTGTGTGTAAAATGGAAGAAGTGGGGGAAAGGTGGGATATATATACAAGGGGATGTTTCGGGTTGGGCTTGGGGGTTTCGGCCCAAACCGGTTTCGGCTCAACGGCCCACTCGAGACCGAGTGGCCCACTCGCAACCGCCCGGTTGCGAGTCATGGTCTCGGGTCGTGGTCTCGGCTCTATTATATATCTATACTACATATATAATACATACAACACATAAAATGCACAAAGGATCACGTTTTCATTTAATAATAATCATATACACAAAATATTACAAGGTGATCGTTCGGAAAAACCTCGAGTGTCACATTATCCCCAAGTTTTAAGAACTTTCGTCCCGAAAGTTGAAGCAGCCACTGCCAAGCTAGCGTGTTTCAACGGGGTGTCACATCATCCCCCCGTTAGTTTGGAATTTCGTCCCGAAATTCGGTTGTAGCTTCAGTGCTGGGGTTTTCGTTTGGGAATAACTGGGGATACTTGGACTTCATCTGGTCCTCCCGCTCCCAGGTAAACTCTGGGCCGCGCCGTGAGTTCCAACGAACTCGCACAAGGGGTATCTGGCTACGTTTGAGGGTTTTGATTTCTCGATCCGTGATCTCAATCGGTTCCTCAGTAAAGTGTAGCTGTTCATCGATCGTCAGTTCCTTAAAAGGAATCACAAGTGTTTCATCCGACAAACACTTCTTCAGGTTAGACACGTGAAAAACATTGTGCACTGCACTCAGCTCTGCAGGCAGGTTCAATCTATAAGCAACCTTACCGATTTTCTCGGTAATTTCGAACGGTCCAACATACCGTGGATTCAGCTTGCCTCGTTTACCAAAACGAACCACACCCTTCCAGGGTGAGACTTTAAGTAGAACCCGGTCCCCGACCTGGAATTCTAATGGTCTCTTACGCTTGTCAGCGTAGCTTTTCTGACGGTCACGAGCTGCCGCCATGCGTTGCCTGATCTGGGAAATCTTTTCCGTTGTATCTACCACTAGTTCTGGGCCTGTGAGTTGACTATCACCAACTTCCGCCCAGCAGAGAGGTGATCGGCATTTACGACCGTACAATGCCTCAAAAGGTGCCGCCTGAATGCTAGTGTGGTAGCTGTTGTTGTAGGAGAATTCCACCAACGGTAGATGCTTCTCCCAGTTCTTGCCAAAATCGATCACACATGCTCTAAGCATGTCTTCCAGGGTTTGGATGGTGCGTTCAGACTGCCCATCCGTTTGCGGATGATAAGCGGTGCTCATGTCCAAACGTGAGTCAAAACATTTGTGCATAGCTTGCCACAACTCGGAAGTAAAACGAGCGTCTCGGTCGGAAATAATAGAAGTTGGCACCCCGTGCCTGGAGACTACTTCCTTTAAATAGATTTCTGCCAAGGTAGAAAACTTGTCTGTTTCCTTAATGGCCAGAAAGTGTGCAGACTTAGTCAAACGATCTACTATCACCCAAATAGTATCATTCCCGCGTTGAGATCTAGGTAGCCCTGTAACAAAATCCATGGAAATCTGTTCCCATTTCCATTTCGGGATTTCGGGTTGCTGTAGTAGGCCTGCTGGTTTCTGATACTCGATCTTGACTCTTGCACAGGTCAAACATTTGCCAACATAGGTTGCTATGTGGGCTTTCATGCCAGGCCACCAGTAAGTGGTCCTTAAGTCGTGGTACATCTTATCTGCACCAGGATGTACTGAATAACGGGACTTATGGGCTTCGTCCATCACAAGCTCTCGTAGATCTCCGTAAAGTGGGACCCAAATGCGCCCTGCCACATAGTAGGCGCCGTCTTCTTTCTGTTCTAGTTGCTGTCTCGATCCTCGCAGGGACTCAGCCCTGATGTTTTCCGGCTTCAGAGCTTCAACCTGAGCATTTCGGATCTGGGTAGGGAGACTAGACTGGATGGTAAGTTGTAATGCTCGCACGCGCCGTGGTATAGTGTCCTTTCGGCTGAGGGCGTCTGCCACGACATTGGCCTTGCCCGGATGATACTTGATGGCGCACTCGTAGTCATTCAGAAGTTCAACCCATCGACGTTGACGCATGTTTAATTCCTTCTGCTTAAAGATATGCTCGAGACTCCTGTGATCGGTGTAAATGGTGCACTTGGTACCGTACAAGTAATGTCTCCATATCTTAAGCGCAAATATCACTGCTCCCAGTTCCAAGTCGTGTGTCGTGTAGTTCCTTTCATGTGTCTTAAGTTGTCGAGAGGCGTAAGCAATAACTTTCTCGCGTTGCATCAACACACAACCGAGTCCATGAATAGACGCATCGCAGTAGACCACAAAGTCGTCAGTGCCTTCAGGTAACGAGAGAATAGGAGCACTGCAGAGGTTATCCTTAAGCCTCTGAAAAGCAGATTCCTGTGCTTCATTCCACTTGTAGGTGACGCCTTTCTGAGTGAGTGTAGTGAGGGGTTGAGCAATCTTTGAGAATCCCTGAATAAATCTGCGGTAGTAGCCTGCCAATCCCAAGAATTGGCGAACTTCAGTCGGAGTCTTAGGGGTAGGCCAATTCTTTATAGAGTCGATCTTAGCTGGGTCGACGTGGATTCCGTCCTTGTTAACCACGTGCCCAAGGAAATGGACTTCTCGAAGCCAGAAGTCGCATTTCGAGAACTTGGCATACAGTTGCTCGTTGCGAAGGAGTTCGAGGATAAGGCGTAGATGCTGTTCATGCTCTTCCTGACTTTTCGAGTAGATCAAGATGTCGTCTATAAACACGATCACGAACTTGTCGAGGTAGGGTTTGCATACTCGGTTCATAAGATCCATGAACACTGCAGGGGCGTTGGTCATTCCAAAGGGCATAACGAGGAATTCATAATGACCATAACGAGTTCTGAATGCAGTTTTGGAGATGTCTTTGTTACGGACCCTTAACTGATGGTAGCCGGATCGCAGGTCAATCTTAGAGTAGTAGCTCGATCCTTGCAGTTGATCAAACAAATCGTCGATTCGAGGGAGAGGGTAACGATTCTTGATGGTAACCTTGTTCAACTCACGATAATCAATGCACATTCGGAACGTGCCATCCTTCTTCTTAACAAAGAGTACCGGTGCTCCCCAGGGTGACGAACTAGGGCGGATAAACCCTTTATCCAAAAGTTCCTGTAGTTGTGTCGAGAGTTCCTTCAATTCTGCGGGGGCTAGTCGATAAGGCGCACGAGCTATAGGCGCTGCTCCGGGAGCTAGCTCGATTTGGAATTCGACCTGACGATGGGGAGGGAGTCCAGGTAATTCCTCAGGAAATACCTCGGGATAGTCGCGCACTACTGGAAAGTCTTCAATCCTCTTTTCCTTTTCCTGCGTGTTGGTAACAAGTGCTAGGATAGCGGTGTGCCCTTTTCGTAAATACTTCTGGGCCTTCAAGAACGAGATAACGCCAGAGATTTCTCCACTTTTGCCACCTTGTACAATGAGGGGTTTGCCAGAACGGCGAGGAATACGAACTGCTTTCTCTTGACAAAGGATCTCAGCGCGATGCTTGGATAACCAATCCATACCAATAACGACGTCGAAGCTTCCAAGAGTAACAGGGAAAAGGTCGATACTAAATGTCTGACCAGACAACTCTAGTTTGCAACCCTTGACAACGTGTGAGGCCTCGATGTTTCTACCATTAGCTAACTCGACGACATGAGGAGAACTTAGTAACGAAAGCGGACGCTTAAGCTTCTTACTAATACGTAGGGATACATAACTAGCATCGGCACCGGAATCAAATAACACAGAAACATAACGATCATCGAGTAGGAACTTACCCGCCACGACATTGGGGTCATTCCTTGCTTCACCAGCTCCAATCACGAAAGCTCTTCCTCTAGCACCATTCCCAGCATTGTTGTTCTGATTGTTGTTCCCAGCTCCCTGATTATTGTTGCGGTTCTGATTCAGTTCAGGGCAATCCTTCTTAAAGTGTCCCTCAGCTCCACACTTAAAACATGCCCGGTTGTTTCCCTGCTGCTGTTGCTGTTGGGGTTGTTGCTGATTCTGTCTAGCTGGGAACTGACTTCTACAATCCTTGGCTTCGTGCCCCATCTTGTGGCATCGCTGACACTGGCCCTTGTTACACGTCCCATGGTGGTGTCTGTTACACTTGTTGCACTTTGGGTAGCTTCCCCGGTAGCCACCCTGTTGCTGGGTGCCTTTGCTGTTTTCAGTTTTCCTTTGCTGTGCTGGGGCCTGAGTGGGGTTAGCATCCTTGCTTTGTCTTCCTTCCCACTTACGCTTGCTGTCACTAGAAGTTCCAACAGTGGCACTAATCCTTTTGGGCAACCGGCCCTCTTCTACGGCCTGATCTGTAAGTTTGTGAGCAAGTCGAACAATCGGCTGAATGGTAGTGTGGTTGGCTGAAGTGACATGGCTTCGAATCTCTGGAGCCAAACCTTTGATATACAGTTCGATCCTTCGGTACATTGGTCGAGACATGTTCGGGCAAAGAGCAGCATAGTCATTTGACAGCTTGGTGTATGTTTCAATTTCCGACCCAACCATCTTGAGTTCATAGTACTCATTCTCAAGCTTGTGGATGTCATCCCGGTGACAGTATTCGTCCTTAATCATATCCTTGAAATCCTCCCATGCCGTAGCATTTGCAGTTTCCAAACCAAACATCTGAATCTGCGCCTTCCACCAAGAAAGCGCGCTTCCTTCAAGCGTAGCAGTAGCAAATTTCACCCAATTTGCAGGCGGACACTCGCAAACAGCAAAAACAGCTTCAATTTTCTCAATCCAATGCAGAAGACCTATGGCACCCTCAGTGCCGTTGAAAGGGAGAGGCTTGCAATCCATGAAAGTTTTGAAAGTACACACTGGTGGTTGCGCAGGTGCATGCTGACCTATAGGGTGAGAAGCGAAACGTATAGGTTTAGAGGCGAAAAGTCGATGTGGCGGTAGGACCTAAACATCCTAAAACAACGAGCTTACCTATAGGGTGAGCTGCAAAAGCCGCAGCCACTGTGTTGAGCAGGTTAGTGAACTGAGCCTGCGTCATGTTAATGTTTCCTCTTCCGCGTCCACTCATTGTCTTCATAACCAGAAAACATAGTATGAGTGTGATGCCGTAAGGTAGCGAGAATGAGATAGGAGAGAGAGGTGTATCTATCTAGTTTAGGCACACTAGTACGTATAGCATAACAGGAAACATAAAGCAAACAAGTAAACACTGGTCCGAGCTATGAGGTCAAATGTGTCGAGCCTTGCACTTGGAGTGTAGTGTCGTTACGAGTCACGGGTTATAGTCTGGTTTTCTCCAAAAAGATTTTTCCCTTTTTTTTTAAAACCAAGTTCACTATAACCAATGGCTCTGATACCAATCTGTCACACCCCCAAAATCCACCTGCGGATAACACCCGCTTCGAGGGCGTGACTGACCAGGATCCAGCCACCAATTATACCGAATACTTAAGTTGTTAACAAAAGTAATACTTACTATTCATAAGCTTAGCAAATATTAAGTTCAGAGTTTAAAGTTTTAAGTTCAAAACAGTAATAAGTAGCGGAAGCATAAGTAAGGTAGTTTAAAACAAAGTTCATGATTCAAAATAAGGTAACACCCAACACAAGGGTGAACAAACACTACACGTTCCCAAGCAGCAAGCTCCATCGTCACGGGTTACCTGCAAAGCATGCAGTAAGGGGGTCAACAATAATGCTGAGTGAGTCCACTAGTTGTCCAGTTTTAATTACCAAAAACATTGTTTCACCGGTTAATTTATCCGTTTATACATGCCCTGGGGAGCTACCCCAAAAGTTAGCGACTAAACTGTTTTTCCAATACCGAACACTAGGTAACCGTTGCGTATCCGCAGGATGCCCCGATGTCAATGTTCTATCATCATTGACGGATTTCTGAGTACATTAGTTCACGCCCGTCCCAAACCAGGGCACGGTGTGAGGCTGGTAAACACCTAAATAGCGCTATCAACTAATAACCCGCTCGCCTAACCCGGCGACTAATCGGTATTTGTAGTAGGGACTTGAGTGATAGAGTTTCGTTTAGTGCCGTTATTTGCAATCCGTATAAACAGTAATTAACCAAAAGGTTTCCCAATACCCGGGAAGGAAAAGTAAGTTTTGTTCCCAATGACTAGGGAAGGTATGTAAATGGTATCCCCTTTTACCAGGGGATAGGGTTGTTAGTCTCGTGTCCCAAACCACCGGGACGCATGCTTTTAAGTTGTGAACTCACCTTGGGTTGCTCGGTAGGTTAAGGTTACTTGTCAATCACGTTGGTCACCACGTCCTAACATGGTTACCGGTATAGGTCAGGTTCGGAGTACAAGCATTCACGTAAAACACATATAGGCACGTAACTAACACGTATCAAGCATATAAGTAAACAGTGGGTTACTGGGCCGGCCTAAGTAATTAAGCAGTCAACAGCAACACATAATCCAGTCAACAGATAGTCCAAGTTAAACACATATGGGCCCAGTAACCAAGATGAACAGCCCACTCGCAACCAGCTGGTCTCGAGTCGCAACCAGGTGGTTTCGGCTTGTCACGTTGTGGTTGCGAGTCGTAACCGTGGTCTCGAGTCATCATGCTGTGGTTGCGAGTCGCAACCGACGTAGTCTCGAGTCGCAATCACGTGGTTTCGACTTGTCATGCTTTGGTTGCGAGTCGCAACGGTGCGGTTTCGAGTCGGAAGGCTGTCGTTGCGAGTCGTAACCTGTCACTTTCATGTACACGTGATGATGCAGGTGCATCAGTCCCTTTTGTACCAAGAATTCAGGCCCATTTTAGGAAACTACCAATAAGGTTTCACTAACACTTTGCCAAAGCTGAATACTAGTAAAGATAGATCAAACTTTGCCATTTTTACATCTTCAAGTCATATTCAAACAAGTTCATCCTATCTTCATATTTTTCTAGGGTTTTCATGCCAATATAAACACATATTTATGAACCGAAAATCACACATTTAACAAGATCTTGATGCTAAACAAGAAAACATACATTATAGCCGAAAATCTTATGCTAAACATCATCATTCTTGCAAGAAACAAAGAAGCATAGTGTAGTTGGCTATGAACACTTGTAAACTACCAATATCATGTCATTTTTAGTCATGTTAACACATATTCACAAACTTTACAAAACATCCTAATAATCATGCATAAACTACTAACCAACCATTTCTTAGTTCATACAACATACATACATCTTATACACAAAAGATAACCCACAAGATAGCACTAACCGGTTATGAGAGGAGGAGCCGAAAACAAAGAAAAGAGAACCAAGAAGATGGAATGTCCGAGTGATAGTCTTGACCGAGTTTCTTGTCCGGGATCTTTGCTTGAACCGAAAATAGGAAGGGATTGGGGTGTGTTGTTGAGGGTTTCTAGTTGAGAGAGTTTGAGGAGTGTTTGTGTGTGTAAAATGGAAGAAGTGGGGGAAAGGTGGGATATATATACAAGGGGATGTTTCGGGTTGGGCTTGGGGGTTTCGGCCCAAACCGGTTTCGGCTCAACGGCCCACTCGAGACCGAGTGGCCCACTCGCAACCGCCCGGTTGCGAGTCATGGTCTCGGGTCGTGGTCTCGGCTCTATTATATATCTATACTACATATATAATACATACAACACATAAAATGCACAAAGGATCACGTTTTCATTTAATAATAATCATATACACAAAATATTACAAGGTGATCGTTCGGAAAAACCTCGAGTGTCACACAGTCCTTCTTTGTAACTCCATTACGTGAGTCGTCACTCTCTCGTGTTGCATCGACGTGTAACTGGGACTCTGATTCAAAACATAATGATATACCACTGTATTACCCGTGCCCTTGGGTAAAAATGAGGCTCAACACCTTACTGATTTAGGATTCGAAAGCTGAAGAGACGTCCTCCTGTTCTGTCTTTCGCGAACACGACACCCCACTGTGCTAAAGGGATCTAAGCTATGCGACCTTCGAAATTCCCGTGATAAATCAAGCGGAACCAAGAAATCGTTGTATCCCCGAAGGAATTTTAGTGTCGATCAATTCCCAACCAAAACAGGTCTTAGCGAGATTCACGTGCATTCCCACTTTGTTGATTACATTACCCAAAAGGTACCTCTCGAATTCAGAAGTTACATTTATCAAGACTTCGCGCGGTGTGGCTCCTCCCTCTGGAGCTCTCAAATAAGATACAAAGTTGTCCATGACGTTCTTTTCTCCTGAAAAGGGTTCAAAATGTCACCCAATAGCATGGTCGGTTCGCATGATCCATGAGGCTGCTGGTGTGATGATCACTCTAAAGGTCATGGAGTACAAAGTTGTATGGCCGAATTGCGTCTGGTAAGCTTCTTTAAGAACTTTCTTCCCTTGGATTTCCATCTGATAATAATGTGCTCGTAATTTAATCCTCGAATGAATGCTCGTCTCTTGTAACTAGTCGATCGGTTTTCGATACATGGCCGCGGCAAACGGTTCTCAACTGTCGTCTTGATGGGTGCTCGATAATTGGTACGTACACACAAAAAGGCTTATCTTCACGGATATAACTGGGGCTCCCCAAAGTGAGAATTAGGTCCAACAAACTCTTGTGCAACAATTCTCGTAGTAGATTACACAGTTCTTGCAACCCTCCTGGTGTAAGACGGTAAGAGTATGAGTATTCAGAGCTCCCTCTAATCGTGAGATCACCGAGTTTCTGACTAATAGTTGTGGTAGTAGACCTGAAAGCTCCTCCAATTGCACTTTGAGATGAGTCACAACAATCGGTGGGTCCTCGATCCTATCTTACTTAGTCTGATCATTAGATATAATTGCTAATACAGTGAGGTCCTCCTTCCATAGGCGCTTTCGAGGCTGTCATTACTGACATGATGCTAATCTTTTCACCACTCTGGTACTTTAGCGCATATAGTGACGCTATATTTCTTCTCACAGGGTACGTCCGGGCGATATGTCCTAATAACCCACCAACACTAACTATTGCGCTGTAACTACCAAGGATAGCAGAGGTAACATCGGTGTCAAATGTCTGTCCCCCGCAATATCGAGTTTGCATCCCAACTAACATATGCGGTTTCCGCTGACCTGCCATCAGCCGGTTTCATAACAGGTTTGGTTTCAAGAAGCATCAGGGTTAAACGGAATCGAGCCGAAGCGATTTGCTATCCATCCAAGCTACCATGTTGTTATTGTCCTGTCGTCGCCCACGTCAATCCTAAATACCCTTTCGCGAGCACCGCTGCAGGTGTTATTGTTACAATCACACGGATTTCTACCATACTGTCATCGCTCCCTTGGTTGTGGTCGTCTTGAATTATCAACTGCCATTATATGCCGTAGGCACTTTCATTTCCATACTGTAAGCTACTATTACAAGTACCTTGATGTCACGATAGTTGTTGCTTCTAATGTTGTTGCTCGAAACAGGACTCTACGATCCTTCACCAACGATGTCCATCTCTTCATATTTCGTGCTAAGTTCCAGGATACTACTCGTTGTGTTGGAAGTTACACAGTCCACATCCTGGTCGATTGTCATCGTTTACGTTTCGATTGATTCATAAAAGTCGGCTCCCATAAGTTGCTCACTAGAATTAAGGATTCGTTTGGAGTCAGATCGTTGATGTTCATTGTCAATAATTGGAGTCGTTCAAATGTTGAAGTCGGTAGAGTACTAAATTTACCCTTATGCCCATCGTTCTTACAAGTTGACTGGGTAAAACACGGTAGGCTTCCAGAGTGTTGCAGGTGTGACCGCCCTTCAGGGTCTGAGATGTGAGTATATTGAGTTCCAACAACAAAGAGGAGTGAGGGGGAAAGAAAAGGGGTATAAACCAATCATGGACGCTGCAACATCCACTCAGGGACGTTCGTACAAGCACCTAGCATTCTACTTAGTTCGCTAGGCGTTCAAAGGGACGTTCAAGTAATACTCGATAGCATTGCGATTTCAAAAGGATTCAAAGAGAGGTGAGAAAGTCACATTTGAGTAGGAGACGATCACTGTTATGACTCCTATTAGTTTGTTACGTTTCACACTGATCAATTAACAGAGCAGAACCCCTCCTTCACTTGTTAAGCCTCACTGGGACTCGCATGCACCCCACATTATTATTATGTGTGCACCCACAATAATATTGTGATTTGCATGCTCATCTCAGCTCCTCCTAACTCATGTCGAATGGTTCCCCCAACTCGAATAGTAAACAAAGAGCATCACATAACATAAGTCACGAATGTTTAGGGAATTACCACCCTATCAGTCATATAACACGTGCAAGGGATACGTAAGTTCATACTATCGTGTTTAACGTGCACCAGCATGCAATATCATATGTAAGTGTCCACTAGTTACGTAGTACAATGAGTATATAAGAGACGAACCTTGCAATCTGGAGCTGAGTGTCATGGTCGTATTCTTTGTTGTCAAGAGTATTCGGTTATAGTCTGATTTTATAAAAACGTTTTAAAACCAAGTTCACTATAACCAGTGGCTCTGATACCAAACTGTCACACCCCCAAAATACCACATGCGGAAGCACCGCGGGACGTGTGATGTACCAGGATCCTAGCCACCAATCACATTGAACTACACATAATATTTAAATAAAACAATCCGTTTATTTCAAAATATAAATTCAAGTCATAAGTCTAAACCAAAGTAAATATTCAGCGGAAGCATAATATAATCAGTAGTTCAATTGATTCAAAACATGTGTTCGTAATCAATGAAGCGAGTATCCAAGAGTCTTGACTAATGACCACTCCAGCACTCCCAGATAGCAAGTCCACATCAAGAATCTAACGACCTACAAGCATGCAGACAAGTGTGTCAGACGACGCTGGTGAGTTCAAAGTTTTGTTAACGCGTTTCGTTACCAGATATGTGTATAAAACAGTTCAACAGTTCAATAATTTAATTTGATGTTGTTATTAACTCGATTACCGCATGTGGCGACTAGATGTGAATGCCCAACCCCAATGCCTCCAATTAGGCATTGGTCATGTTGCCAAGGTATCAAACAACCTTGAATAGATGTAAGGGGTCTTATATATACACGATGTGAATGCCCAACCCCAATGCCTCTAACTAGGCATTGGTCATGAGGTCCAGGTAATTAGTTCACGCCCGTCCTTTCGGCCCGGTGTGAGGGTGCCAAACCTAATAGCGCTATCAACTAAATACCTCGTTGCTTCTTCAGCAACACGGTAGATGTACGGGGTCTTACATGATTTTTACTGTGTTCAATAACCAACATCCCAATTAAACAGTTTACCCAATATTCCCTTCAGAAACGTTTACCAGATGTCCCAAACCACCGGGACGCATGCTTAGAAAAGTGCAGTGAACTCACCTTCGGTTTGCTCGGTAAGATTAAATATCTTGTTTATTAGTCGAACAAAACACGCCCTAAAAAGGTTACCGATAACAGTCAGTTTTGTTTACACAGATACACATCCTTTGCATACATGTTCCACAAGTTATAAACGAATATGGCCCATATTATCACACAAGATACAACAAGCAGTCCGCATCACACATACTCACATTGCAAGGTAACTCCCTAAATGCTTGATTCACTTAATCAGTTTACAACAAATTTGTTATTCACACAAGAACATGACCCGAATGGTTACTAAGTAACTTAAGTGTTTGGCCCACTTATCCAACCCTTATGGGCGGCCCACTATCACCATAAAGTTCCGTTCATGAATTTTAAAAGAAACATTCACATAACAGTTTCTAAAGTAACAATAAATCTTGCATGACAAGTTATCAGTTTAACAATTTCGTGGTCATCCAAATTGAGTATTAATCATAATTCCACTGCTTTCATGGCCCACCACTAACCCCTAACAAATACTTATCATCATACGAAAACCATGCTCACATCAATTATACATTATATTTAGACTTAACCATGATCTATCGGTGATTTTTATGAACATACAATTCTAATTATGATTCATCATGCAAAGAAACAGTTCACTTTAGTATCATGTAGCAATATAATTGACATTCATGTTTGTGGGTTGTGGCTGTACAAAAGAAAGCATGTGGGGCCCCTATACATGTGCGCCGCCCATCAGTTGTAATCTTCATTGTCATCTTCATGTATGCATTAATTGACTAAATCCAAAACACACAATACATTCAGACATGCACATAGATCAATCAGTTCATCATGACAACCCTCGATTCCACACAATCATTATCATTATGTCCCTCTAGTTAATTATCACACTCTACCAAGTAAATCAATATCAAACAGAGCATTATTTTGTATACACATCAACACAAATCAGATCAATTATCATCACAGTTATCATGAACCGCCATCAGCATGCCCTCCTAGTTCTGTTTACGTAATATTCGAGCAAGAATGCAAATTGTTTTATTCAAAATAATCATCAGTTCTAACATGCACATGATCCCTAAGTCATCGATAATATCCAGCATGTTCTATTTTTTGGCCACAATGATTTAATATAGTTTCATCAGTCATTCATATCAATCATATAATAATTATATACAAATAGCAACACGATAGTCACAACACGGAGAAACTCGATTATGAGGATGGTTACTAACCGTAAGAGGTCGTGTGCGAGGGAGGGCCAAGCTGCGAGGAGAAGGGCTGTGAGTTGGGGAGGTTTGCCATCGAAGGGAAGGTTTAGGGTTTGCTGCCTAAAGTGCTTTTCAATATAATGGGGACATGAATGCCTAACCGTGATTCAAATTAGAGATATGCGGGTTCAGATTGGGCTTCGGATAGTATGGGCCGAGAATGCAAAGGGGGTCTGCAAGCCAAGAGAAGTGCGAGGCCTCAAACCCAAGTGTGAGGCTCGATCATGTAACAAAGACACTTAACAACTTCTAAGCATTTAATCATACAAACACCCTTAATGAATACACGTAACGATCACATGTTAACAACGCATAACGGAACAAGAACAGGAATATAAATGACACGTACACATAGAACCTTGAGATTTAGGGTTGTCACATCCAGACTTCTATATTCAGTCTTACAGGTGAATGTACACTAATGATATTTGTAAACGGGTAATGCGAGACCATGAGAGCCTAGGTTAGAACTTCCGTTCAGACAAAGAGATGATGGCTCGTCTTTCGGTGTGTCCCGTTTGGGGATCTTTTCTTCAACAGCACATGATTAGCATTTTTCAATGTTTCATCATTTTTTATGCTGAGGGTAGGCTTTAAGATTAAAGCAGTGCAGAGCATTATACGAGGACTAGGCTATTGCTCCCGCAAAATCAGAAGATCTGGTATAATACCCCAGATATCATCACGCACAAAGACCTAGTATGTCAAAAATAGAAAAGCTTTCAAACAAGATTTCGGGGGTTACCCATATATCCAAGAGATGTTCCCCACGAGATAAGTAAGCATTTGATATTTATGTTTATATCTCGAAAACAATCTACTGAATGTATAAAAACCTACTGGCATATCGTCAGTGAGACCGTTTATCACATTTAACTTTCCAATTCTTTAGCGTGCTGTGACCGATGTACTATCATTTCTTCTTTTTCACAACAAAACTCTTTTTCATTTTCTCATGTTTTTGGCTTTTTTCAAATTTTCTAATGTTTTTAGATTTTTCAAATTTTCAATTCGAAATTTCTAAAATTTTTACTCCCCCTAAAATCAAAAATATGTTTCAATTTTTGATTTTCTGGGAATATTTGAAAACAAACTGTACAAATAAGCTGACAAACTGATTTGAATTGCCTCAATTAGAACTCCCCCCTCAATTAACTTTCCAATTCTTTAGAACCATTCACTTGGCGTAATCAATCAGAACTCCCATTGACAACAAACTATTTTCCCATTATGATTTCAAAACACTTAAATTTGTTTTAATCAAAATGGTTTTTTTCGGAAAATTAGTTTTGTTGATTTCAACGTAAAATCGGGGATAAATTCATCACATTGTTTTCTCAACCATTTGTATGAAAGTTAAATCAAGTTCAATTTAATGACCTTGATTAACCACTTGTAGGATCGTTTGCACGACCAAACTAATCGTTCAGAAGAGTTTTTGATCAATACAAGAGGCGGAAACAGACGTATTGATGTTAAATCAGCTTGATATACACTTTAATTGTCTTTTATATTGATATAACAACGTTTTACAGGCTGGAGACACTTCAGCAGCACCTCTGCACCGGAATCAGAAAAGTTACAAATGAATGACAAAGCTCAGATATATATAGGGGTTGCCAGTTCGTGTGGAATGGCCAAGATCCATTTCGTGCGAAATGGACAATGTCCATTTCGTACGAATTGGCCTCTGCCAGTTCGTGCGAACTAGTCCAACACCTCTAAAACCCTGTAAACTAGCCAACCGAGCCCTATTCTATCCAATCTAGATACAAGACTCGATACAGGACGAAGTCGACAGACATATGCACCAACACTCTTATGCTTTGCTATTAGGTTAGTAGGTCATTGTTTCACAACATGTTATCAGCACGAGTCTCTCAAATCTGCCGCTCTCAACAGCTAAGACATCGCCATGGCCCTTCTAAGGTAATATGCTAATCAGGTAAGCAAATCGAATCCTCGATTTAATTATGAACAAGACCAAGGAATTTGCATGTATTGGGTTGGGTTGATTCTTGTGTCGGTCTTGTAAATGGGTAAACGAGACTTATAGTTAGAGAAGAATTAATGGCGACGCTCTCTTCTGTTCAGAGTGTCTTATTAAAATTCTGATTTTCATCGGGCGGTTTATTGAAAATAACAAGTCGATCCAAAATTACAGATTTTTCCGTGCGTCCAGGCATGTGAACACATTCTATCATAAACAAACATTTATTTTATCGATTACTTCATATTCCTGATATCAATTGGCACTTGGTTAAAATATTAATTTTTGTATGGATTTCCATGCGAAATAAAAAACGTATTTAATTGCTATCGTGTGTACTGTTGACATAATATTGATTTTATATGATATATTAGATAATGATCTAAAACAACATATTAATATTTATTTGGTTGATTTGTAATATTAATATATTTAGTTGATTTTATTTCTGTTAATTACAAAACTTCGCAACCACCGATCGAGGATCACCGCTATTTGGAGTTTTGATTTGATTCATTAGAAATTCCATATTATATTAATTAACATAAATCAACTTTTGCCGATATTGGTTACGACATTAGTAGTGGTTGAAAATTCCATGGGAACCAAAACTAAATGATTGTCCATAAAACTTACTACTAAAATTAGGTATTAATAAATTATAAATTTTGGACAAAATTAAGAGTTTTAGAGTAAACAGGTGATATAGATTGGAGTTGTGATTCGCACAAATATTAATCAATCAGATATATTATCATATATTATTTTACTGTAATGTAATATATGAAATGATCTATATGTTACGAATATTAAATATATTGATTGATAGATATTACTAATAGTATCTCAAAGTTAATGGTGTATATATTATCTGTGAACAATATTAATTTGAATGTATTTGTTTATAATATAATCCTTTAAATTGTTTTCATATGCTTGCACATGATTAACTGGTTTAATAAACCTAATACATTCAGTGATTAAATGGTTTATTGTGTACATGTATTAGTGTTAATAATATACATTCGTGTGCATACTACAATATTAGCATGCATTTGTAAATTGGTTTTTGTAAGATTCCATATATTGTCTGTATATACTATTATTTGGATTTGCTTATAGAAGTTGATTTAATTTAAAAGTTTTTCATAATCATATATTATTAAAGATCATGACAAATTAATAGTTGTATATGTTTCAAATAAACTTACACAAATATTTGTTTGAAAACGATAAAAAAATATTATTTCATAAAAGTTCGTTATAATTCTATATAGTGAGATGTTATAACATCATATATATTGTCTACTATATTTCTATGGTATGCTATTTTATGCTATCATTTATTATTATAGAAATTATTGAGAGAACAACTAAACCTAAGATATGGTTTATTAATTATTATTACTATAATGAAAAACATCATACTTTCCGAACATCATTATCAAGTTAGTAAAGATCGTAAGATATTAGATTGATAAATCTTATATGTCTCAGTTACTTTTCAATTGATTTTAAGCAAAGAGAGTATATGTTTCTGCAGTAACAATATCATGATAAGAGTTATGAAAAGTTTGAAATGATTTTATACTCATGTGACCGAGTAAATAATGAAAAGGTATGAAGCTTGTTTTGGTTCTACTTCATTCCCAATAGTAAATGTGATTATATATTGATCATTGTAAAGGAAATGATCATGGACATAATTGAGAATCTTGTAATGATGAGATCGACCATAAGAATTGTAATAATTGTCATATTGACCACATGCAGTGGCAAAAGAAAGGAGTAATTATATGAGAATAATTTCTAGTATGGAAGAGAAATATAATGATAGTTTCAAATGTCGATACATTACATAAACTAGAAGTTTATGAATCATACTTATTTAATTAGTTGGCATGACCGGTTAGACCACGCTGAGTCAATAATGATGTGAAACATAATGAAGAATTGGACGATTCTTCAAGCTGATAATTAGCATGTAATGTTTGCTCTCATAAATTATATATTTGCCATATAAAAGAGGGTACGTATCCCTATTTTGGAAGTGATTAAAGGATATGCATATCCCAACATGATACCATTTAGTGTTTCAAATCGATGCATCGTCTAAATGGTTATCATGTATGCAACTTGAAGTTTGCATGATTTGTCTTAGCTACGAAGATGGCAAGCATGTTATTCCACATTGGCATATTTGTTTTGCTAAATTTAATTCCCAAGTGATAAATGATTATTGGAATAAGTGTTGAACTTTCTATATATTTATACACGAATTGCTTTTGTTGAAGACGGTAACCAAACATCTACAGTTGATTGCCAAGTCAATAATCATGAGTGCAAAAGTTTATGTTTAATTTGAGTACATGTGATTTATGTGATAACATTAATTCACATCAAACCAACATATTGTAATAGTTTCTCCCCATTATAGTTGGTTTTTGGTCAGGAACCAAATATATCCCTTCTAAGATTTTGGTTGTGCGGTATATATTAAAATTGATCCACCACTACGCACAAAGATGGGACCTTGAAAGGTGGTTGGGAATATATGATAACTGAATAGAGCCTTTCATGAGATATTTATTTATGGCTCAATTAATTGATATCCATTTTAATGAATTAACATTCCCAACATCAGGGGGAGATAAAAAGCAGTTGGAAAAGAAATGAGTTGGTATGAATTATCATTGATCCTCAAAACTAAAAGTGTGAACCAGAATTTCAAAGAATAACTCATTTACAAAGATTAGCGAATCTATTACCAGACGCATTCATTGACCTTAAAAAGGCTACTATGTCACATATACCAACTGCTAATGCTCTAGTTAAGATGAGTGTCCTAGAAGGATAATCACCACATGTTTGTAATGAGTTTATTGCGCGTCTGAAGCGTGGTAGAGCAGTCGATTCCAATAATAAAATTCCTCAAAAATTGGAGCAACTAATTAAGATGGTCAAGTCGAGGTTATGTTAAAATGGTCTCCTGAAGAGACAATAGACATGATGGTTCAAGAAGAACCTTCGGTACCTGAAAATAAAGAGATCTCGATAAGTTGTATCATGTCTAAGATATGTATGGAATCGAAATTAAAATCGGCGTCGTTATACTTTTGTATATAATGTAGCGCTTGAAATGGTTAAATGACGAGGATCAAAATTTAAGATCTGCATATGAATTAATACATATAAATGATTGGCCAAAAGCGAAAAGATGCAAATAAGGCAGAGTTGAATTCTCTAATGAAATGGAAAGTTTTCGGACCAAAAGTCCATACAATTAAATTTGTAAAGTATGTTGGATACAAATGGGTCTTTTACGCGAATCAGGTGAAAATCAAATTAAATGAGATAAGGAAAAATTGATGGCACAAGAATTTTCGCAAAGACCTATGACTGATTATGAGGATATATATTCTCTAATGGTGGATGCATTGACTTTCCAGTATGTTATTAGTCTGGTATTATATAAAGAGAGAATTGACATGCATCGTTTGAATTTTATGTATCACTTGATATTGAATATTTACATGAAAGTCTATGAAGGATTTAAATTATCAAAATCATGTAAAGTAAGTTCTTGAGAATAGCATGACTATTGTATAGATATTCGGATCCGAATACATTATATATGTTGTATTTCTTATCAAATAGAATATAATTGGAACTCCTGACGAGTTTCTTAAAGCAGTTGAGTGCTTAAAAAGTTAATCGAAATATCTTAAGGATGTAAATCTTGTGCACCAATATACATACGCAGAATAAATTGTATCCAGTGAGTCTGATGTCTCAACCTGTAAGCATGGTACAATATGTTCAAGACATTTTTGATATGATGTAGAAATCAATGAGTTAAATGATGAAGTCTATGTAAAAAAAAGAACTCCTGAAGAGTGCACTTACATACATAGTTGGTCAAAGTGGAAAAGTATGTGCATGATTGTAAATGCTTGAAGCATTGATATCAAAACCTCGGGAATGTATCTTATAAAGTTACCAGAATATGCATGGACTAAAATAGTCGAGCAAGTGTTGTACAACTCAGGAGATACTTTGATTAAGATGGATATGAGTTTGAAAAATTAGTCATGTTTTTATCATAAGTTCTCTATTAAAAGTTCATTATAATTGCAATTTACAGTGATGATGTTTAGGCATCATCGAGAGACACTCTCGAGCTTTTAGAGTGTGGATTTTTGAATGACCTTGGCACAATCTAATTGTACTCGACCTGCAGTTCGAGTATATATGTAATTATATATATATCCATCGATCAAGCTACATCCAGAAGATGATGTTGGGACATTTTAGTATGAACAAAGTGCAACCTTAAAGCATGTTATAGGTTGTTCAGTCACTTGTTCTAAGAAATGATTATTACCATCTCCTACCAAAGTAGAGATTCACATTCTAGAAAGACCATCGTGAAATGCATATGTGCATTAATATATTTTGCTAGGTGTGTATGCTATAATATCTTTTAGTTGAGCTTATTGTCATGATATAGCCTTTGACAAGCGAGGAGACATTGGAATGAGTTCAAACAAATATTTCAGGTATAATATATATTTTACTAACCAATCAAAACAAGTTTGGTTAGTCTTGTAGATGCAGGAATGTAACGTAACATGGTCGTGGACATATGATATTTGTTTTTGAGAGGAGCACCTAAAGTCTCGTTAGAAGATCATATAACATTGTTCAACATAAATGATTGCACATAAGGGATCAAGCGACAAATCAATGCCTACAAAATCTTTGAGCAACTTTCAAGGAAGATAGACACACGTCACGTCACTTAAAGGATACATATTAAAATGAGGGGGAGATTTGTTCTAGTTGCACTCTTTTTCCGTTAACTAAGTTTTGTCTCATTGGGTTTTCTTAGTAAGGTTTTTAATGAGGCAACGTACATGATATAGAAGTATCAGGGGGAGACGATACGCGTTGCACTCTTTTTCCCTTAGCTAAGGTTTTGTCCCACTGGGTTTTCCCGGCAAGGTTTTTAACGAGGCAGCATCTCCAAGCATATCAAGTTGATAACCAAGGGGGAGTGTTATAAATATATTATTAATATTATGGTTATCAACACCGAAAATAGATTAGCTTCTTCTCCAAGTTTTATTCTCCTATATATATTTCTCATTGTATCTCTTGTATGATATATCTATCAATGAAATATCAGTCTCTTTCTCTCTATATCTATTTCTCTTATGCTTTGCTATAAAGTTAGTAGGTCGTTGTTTCACAACAAAATAAAATTTACTATCAATTTAGCTAAGAAATAGCAATATCCTTTTTATTTTTTTATCAATGCATTAAACTTTGGTTTTGTCATATTACATTAAAATTGTAGGTTTGATTGATAATGAACATGCATTTCATTGTTGACTCTTTTTCATATGTCACACTATACGGAGTTTAATATACTATGACCATCATTTGAGTCGAATTCGTTTCGTCTACCGTTGGTAAAAACAAATTATTGGTTATATCTTTAGATTAAGTCGTAAGTGCCGTTTACCCTTCTTTTTAAATAAAACTCTACATGATATTCAAATCCTTGACAATCATTTTGTTTTTAGTGACGAAAAATAGCCACGTTCATCTTTAATGCAGTTTTACAATGACATGAATTTGGTTTGCAATTTTTTGTACTAAGTCGTTGTCAAATTTAGAATTTTGAATACAAAGAGTGGCCAAAACATGAAAGTTACATCTTGATTTACGATGACGTCAAGATTGTAATTTACGAACACATTAAACTTATTCCATGTAAGACCTTAACACGTTTTAACCAAAAACACGTCATGGAAATGAGAACCCAAAAATTCCTTCTTTATTAACTTTTCTAACATGCTTGAAAACCGTTTAAAACAATTCTTTATAACATGCTTGAAAACCGTTTAAAATAATTCTTTATAATAATTACATCATTCCTTTCTTAATTTGGAGTTCTAATACAACACACATTTACAAATTTACAAGACCTCACTCCCGTACATTCAATTCTGACTCGATCTTCACAATTTTGCATTCATTAAAGATAATTTGTGATCCATGTGACTTGCAATCATCATATATATCCACATCATTAGTCATCGATGACATCATACATAATTAAAACATGTATATAAATTTAACGACGTATCGCAACCTTCATTCTTTGTTTGTTTGACTAAGTATTTTACTAGTTAATTAGCCTAGTTATTTAATGGCATGTTATAACATATGGAAACATACTAAGTGAATTTAGATATTCCAATTTTGGGGTGTTACATTCCAAATTTGAGTCATGTCTGATGAGGGTTCTTTTGTATTCATTAGTGCCTTCTATCAAGTACACCATATAACCACTAGGACATCATAGGAGAAAGTGAATATGAGGCTGTTACACATCTAAGCTTAAATGCGAAACCAATTAAAACTACGTCGTTTTAATAAAAATCTTACTAAAACTTATTTAATTCCTTGTAATCCTCTGTTTAGTCTTCATCATAAGAAAAAAAGAGTCGAAAGAATGGTGTTGTCCTTGAAATGATGTTTTTTTTATTATGTAATTCCTTGAAATCTTACTAATAGTTATTTAATTCCTTGAAATGATGTTTTTGTTCATCATATGAAAAAAAGAGTCCAAGTGAATTTCAGTGTGAAGAATTATTGATATTTATTTTGCTTTGAATAGAGAGTCTTCTTGAAACTTAAAACATGAGGACTTTGAATAAGCAGAACTTCGTTTTCTTGGATCTAAATGCCGGTTTCTTCCAACGAATTACACGATCCAAATTACACCCTTATACATCTAAACTAAAATGAATCTTCACGATCCAAATTGATTATACGCCCACTCAATCTTCACGATCCAAATTACAACTAAACTAAAACGAATTTCCAATTCAAGTTTTGATACACAATAAATTTAGAACTGGACTATATATAATTCTTATTAGAATGGGATGGTGGGAAAACGATAAAGAGTAAAGAAAGGATTAAAAGGAATTAAATTATTTTTGGTAAGATTTTAATCAAAACGACGTAGTTTTGATTGTTTCACATCTAAACTTATATGTGTAACAGCCTCATATTCACTTTTCCTGTTTATTAATAAATATATTTTGTATTAACTTCTATGCATAAAGTATTTGGTTAATAAAAAGACAAAAGATTTATTAGAAAATCAAACTTTATAAAGTCAAATAGTTTTTGGAGACAATTTGGTAAGTTGGAACCCACCAAGTGGGTATCTTGATTCTTGGCCAGGTTACTCCCTCTTATTGGTTGTTAAAGTCTCAAAGAAAACATACATGCAATTACTAAAAGCAAAAAATCATAAAGTTGAAGAGTAAAAACTTTATAAAAACCATTAAAATCATAAAATCATATAAAATAAGCCTAATAACTAAATAATATAAGAAAGAAAGGTAGGAAGAAAGATGTTTATATCATTGACATGTGTGTGTTATACCAGAGATACAATGGTGTACATATATAGGATGAAACTTGGAGAATAAGTCTAATCTATTTAAGCATTGATAACCATAATAATAATAATAATAATAATATATTTATAACACTCTTCCTTGATTATCAACTTCATAAACTTAGAGATGATACCTCATTAAAAATCTTGCCAAGAAAACTCAGTGAGACAAAACCTTAGCTAAGGGAAAAACAGTACAGCTTATTATGCGTAATTTCTCCCCCTGAGTATCAGGTGTGTCTCCTCATTAAAAACCTTACTATAAAAACCAAATGGGACAAAACTTAGTAAAGGGAAAAAGCGTTCAACTTGTATAATACTCTCCCTTATTTGAATATGTAGCCTTTAAGTAACATGTGTCGATCTTTCTTTTGAAACTTGCTCAAAGCTTTTGTAGTCAATGGAACGCTACTTGATCCTTTGAAATGCAATCCCTTAGGTTGAGCAATTTTGTATGATCTTCATATAAGACTTTTGGTGCCTCCTCTCGAAAACAAAAATCATATGATCCACGACTGTGTTGTGTTACAGTCCCAACATCTACAAGACTGACAAAACTTGTTTTCATGGGTTAGTAAAGTATAATTGAATATCATTCATACCTAAACTATTTGTTTTAACTCATTCTAATGTCTCCTCGCTTGACACGGGCTATATCATGACAATAAGTTCAAGTGAAAAAAATTATAATTATGCATAGCTAACAAGACATATTAATTCACATACGCATTTAATTTTGTTAATTCTAAAATGAGAATCTCTACTTTGGTAAGAGCTAATGATAGTCATTCTTATAACAAGTAACTGAACAACCATTAACATACTTTAAGGTCGAGCGTTGCCCATACTAAAATGTCCAAGCATCTTCTGGATGTAGTTTGATCGATGGATAAAAGTATAACTACACATATACTCAAACTACAGGTCGAGTAATAATAAGAATGTGCCAAGGTCATTAAAAAAATCCTATCTGAAAGGTGACAGTTTTTCTTGATGATGCCTAGACATCCTTAATGTAAATTGCGATTATAGTTTATAAAAAAGAACTTCTTATAAAAGATGGATAATATCATCAAACTTATATTGCTCTTTATCTGAATATCTCATGACTTGTAGGACACTCAACCCAACTATTTTATTCCATACATATGTTGTTAACTCTACAAAATACTTCTTAAGATATTAATATCAATGCTTTATGCATCATTAATCCATGAGGGACTTTTTCATCTAGACCAATTATGTAAGTGTATTCACTTTTTAAGAGTTTTGGTACACACACTTTATCATTTAGCAAATCAATTGGAAAAATCGATAACATCCAATTCATTTCTAGTCCATACTGTACCATTTTTATAGATTGAGGTATCATATGTATTCCCTCCATATGTATTGATGCACAGGAATTGCATCCTACGATGTTTCTTATTACCTTTTAAGCATTTAACTATTTTATGATATTCATGAGGAGTTTCAGTTATATTTAATTCAATTATAACATATTCAGATCTGGGCAATTAACTCTATTTTATTTAAAAAGTTGGGGACTAAAGATGAAAAAATAATAATCAATAGGGACCATCCGGGCAATTAACTCTATTTTATTAAGAGTTAAATGTCATTTTAGTCACTCTGGTTTAGGTCATTTTACCTGTTTAGTCCAAATGTTTCATTTTTCGCCTGTGGGTCCAAAAATGTTTCACCATTGCCATTTTAGTCCAGTGTGTTAACTTCATCTATTTTTTCTGTTAACAAGAAGGGCAATTTGGTCATTTTATATTACCGAATTGCCCTTCTGACTTACATATAAAATGACCGGATTGCCCTTCTCGTTAATGGAAAAAATGAATAAAATTAACCCAGTGGACTAAAATGGCAATAGTGAAACATTTTTGGACCGACAAACGAAAAATAAAATCTTTAAACTAAACTGACAAAATGACTCAAACCAGTAACCAAAATGACATTTAACTCTTTTATTAAATTCAATGTAAAGCTTTTTTTAAGTCTTGCACATACGCTCTGTATATGCGCTGATGAATTCCTGTTACACGTGTACGGTGTCTGATTGTGAGTCGGTAGACTATACGACTATTGCATGTGACATCATGCGGCACATGTTGAGTTTCGTGTTGTGGATGTTGAAATCCCACCTTAATACCTTCTACGTTTGACAATACTATATTTAAATTTCATCTAAATTTTTTACCAAGAAACCATCTCCATAAATTTCATTACCACTATATAAAGTTTTCTTAATTTTTTTATAACGACTAATTCACACATTAGTTATAAATCTATTTTTAAATTTATCTCTATGTTCACTATGAAATTACAATATCTATTTTTAAATTTACCTCTATGTTCACTATGAAATTACAATTTTCAGTCATTCGGTGACAAACAACAAAATACTTTGATATCGCTAGAATACATGTTATATTTTTAGTAACTTAATATATGTATACCTAATATATCTATTTTTTATTGCGAAAACTCGAAAACTAACTAAAAAGCCTAAACAATAAACAAAAAAAAAAAATTCAATTTTTTTTTATAAAAATCGCTAGTCTTTTTATATAAAAAAAACTTTTTTTCAAAAAAAAAAAATTGTAGTGCACATGTGTAATATGACACATGTGACATGTGTAGTACACATACACATGTGCACTACATTTTTTTTTTTTGGAAATTTTTTTATATAATTTAAATAGCGAAAATTGGTATGAAAAAAAATTGGTATGTTTTTTAGCCTTTTTTAGTTAGTATTCGAGTTTTCGCGATAACTAGTGGTTTTCATTTGAACCATCCCCTTTTACTAAATGCCCTTAAACTATTTATATTTTGGGGAAAGTAAATATGGTGTTATTAGTCATATAATTTACATGTGAAACTCATCAAAATGATCTAGTTTTGGTTATATGTAACTAAAAATTAAATTAATTTATTAGATTTTTCTATTTGTTAATTCCGTGTTTCATCTCTTTTAATTTCGCATCCCCTAATTAAGGCCATGGGGTACGGGGCTTTTGGTTATATATATATATATATATATATATATATATATATATATATTAAAAAAAAAAGCTGATGTGGCTTGGCCACGCCAGCCAAGTCACGCCCACCATACCCCCTTCAAAAGTGGGTTGAAGCCTTGAGTTTTCAAATTTCACGTGTCAACCAATGCCCAACCCAAGCCCCACCATACCCCATGGTCTAAATCCCTATTGTTGATCATGTACAAACCTGCTTTAATTAGGGACGGACCTAGGTAGAGGTTTGAGTGAGCGGACGCATCCCTTGAAAAAAAAAATTAATGTATTTTATAGGGCAAAATCTCAATCGTATCCCTTAAAATTTTAGTTAAACCCCTCATTCGCACATCTTAAAAATATTTTCTGGGTCCACCACTAATTTTGATAATCCATCAGAGTATCAGACCATTACAATCGATCAATGAAATAGATAAAAATTCCTCCTTTGTAAGCCAATCCCATATCACATAAAGAATTATTCTTCCATCAAAAAATTTGAGATATTGTCCATTCTTATTTCTTTGAACGATTAATCTAACAATGGCGTTCCATCTATTTTCAACCAAAAGTTATATAAATGAAAGAGTAAAATGCACGGATAGTCCCTGTAGTTTGGTGAAATTTCACCTTTAGTCCCCAACTTTTCAAAATTACACTCTTAGTCCCTGTGGTTTGACAAGTTTTACTCGGATAGTCCCCAAAGCGGATGGAGGTTAGTTTTTCTGGTTAAGTGGGTGTGAAATGACAAGGACTATCCGAGTAACAACTTGTCAAACCACAGGGACTATCCGAGTACAACTTGTCAAACCACAAGGACTATCCGAGTAACCTTCATCCGCTTTAGGGACTATCCGAGTAACAACTTGTCAAACCACAGGGGCTAAGAGTGTAATTCTGAAAAGTTGAGGACTAAAGGTGAAATTTTACCAAACCACAGGGACTATCCGTGTATTTTACTCTAAATGAAAAGATATACGATTTCACGCCTACCTTATTATCATATAACATTTTGAAGCTCGACTAAAGGATTGAACAAGACAACACGGAATAACTCGATAAAGCTTAGGAAAAAACAAGAAATGGTATGAAATTTGATCCATAAAAAGCTTAGGAATATACAAGAAATGGTATGAAATTTGATCCATAAAAAGCTTAGGAATATACAAGAAATGGTATGAAATTTGATTATTTTTTACGAGTTTCAGTTTCAAAACAAAGTCTCCATCTTTGATTTTTCTACTTAGATTTGGTCTGTGTATCGAGAGGATTTGACATTTTCAGTGATGGGTCGTGGTTTAATTCTCGTACGTTTCTCCTTCTTGGTTACTTATGGCATACGAACACTATATTGAACATACATAGAAGTTAATTTTGGGTTTGATTAATGGAGATGAAATAGTAATAAGAAATTCATAGGAAGAAATATAAGGAATTAACAAATTCAGTTAATTTTTAGTTACATTTATTTAAAATACCTCATTTTGATAGGTTTTACATCTAAATTAGATGTCTAACAACTTTATATTCACTTTACCTTTATATTTTTAATAGCATAATCTATACATGTATATAATTAATATTTAGTTCATATGTCTTTATCATTCGGTTAAGATTTGACAATATTAGTATTTTATTTTTAATTAACATTTATGATGATAATAACGTAACGAATGAGAAGTCATTTCCCCATGTATGTGATGAAAAATCTTCATATGCCATGCGGCCATGCCAACGGAGTCGAGTTGTTTATTTCATATTACATGGACTATTATTTTTAATGTTGTAAAGCCAAAAGCTTTAATGTTATTTTGAGTTATAAAATAACTCTAGTACCCACGTGATGTGACGGGTTCTTTTCAACCGAAACTGAAGTCATCAGTTAGTCCATTTTATTAACCAATGGATTTTTGGTTAACTAATTCGATTTATTCAGTTAAATTTATGGTTTTTGGTTGAGTAAATTGCCATTTTAGTCCCTGAGTTTTGTCTAAATTTCCCATTTTAGTCCAAATAGTTTTTTTTTGCCTCTGGGTCCCTGACTTTTCCCTTTTATTGCCATTTTGATCACATACACTAACTCCATCCAAAAACTCCATCTTTAACTAGGGGTATTTTGAGGATTTTCATTTTAAATGTTTTCAATTGCCATTCTGATCCAATTCCAAAAAATCAAAAAAATTCCAAAAAATTCTAAAAAATCATAAAAATTCTAAACTGACACCGTTTCAACGCGAACCGTTTCGACCCGAAAAAATCTAAAGTTTTAAAAAATTTCGAGCTGAACCGTTTCAATGCGAACCGTTTCGACCCGAACCGTTTCGAGCTGAACCGTTTCGACGCGAACCGTTTCGACCCGTACCGTTTCAAGCTGAACCGTTTCGACGCGAACCGTTTCGAGCTGAAAACCGTTTTGAACCGAACCGTTTCGAGCCGAACCGTTTCGACGCGAACCGTTTCGACCCGAACCGTTTCGAGCTGAATCGTTTCGACCTGAACCGTTTCGACCCGTACCGTTTCGAGGTGAACCGTTTCGACGCGAACCGTTTCAACGCGAACCGTTTCGACCCGTACCGTTTCGACCCGAACCGTTTCGAGCCGTACCGTTTCGAGCTGAACCGTTTCGACGCGAACCGTTTCGAGCTGAACCGTTTCGAGCCGAACCGTTTCGAACTGAACCGTTTCGAGCCGAACCGTTTCGAGCTGAACCGTTTCAACGCGAACCGTTTCGACCCGTACCGTTTTGACCCGAACCGTTTCGAGCTGAACCGTTTCGCCCCGAACCGGTTTCGAGCTGAACCGTTTCGACGCGAACCGTTTCGACCAGTACCGTTTCGAGCTGAACCGTTTCGACGCGAACCGTTTAGAAACGGTACGGGTCGAAACGGTTTAGAAACGGTACGGGTCAAAACGGTTCAGCTAGAAACGGTTCGGTTCGAAACGGCTCAGCTCGAAACGGTATGGGTCGAAATGGTTCAGCTAGAAACGGTTCGGTTCGAAACGGTTCAGCTCGAAACGGTTCGGCTCGAAGAGGTTCAGTTTAAAACGGTTCAGCTCGAAACGGTTCGCGTCGAAACGGTTCGCGTCGAAACGGTTCGCGTCGAAACGGTTCAGCTCGAAACGGTACGGGTCGAAACGGTTCGCGTCGAAACGGCTCGGCTCGAAACGGTTCGGCTCGAAACGGCTCGGCTCGAAACGGTTCGGGTCGAAACGGTTCGGGTCGAAACGGCTCGGCTCGAAACGGTTCGGGTCGAAACGGCTCAGCTCGAAACGATTCGGGTCGAAACGGTTCGCGTCAGAACGGATTTTTCGTTTTTTTTTTAGAATTTTTATGATTTTTTAGAAATTTTATTATTTTTTAGAATTTTTTTTATTTTTTTTATTTTTTGGAATTGGATCAAAATAGCAATTGAAAACATTTAAAATGAAAATCCCCAAAATACCCCTGGTTAAAGATGGAGTTTTTGGATGGAGTTAGTGTATGTGATCAAAATGACAACAAAAGTGAAAAGTCAGGGACCTAGAGGCAAAAAAAAACTATTTGGACTAAAATGACAAATTTGGACAAAACTCATGGACTAAAATGGCAATTTACTCTTTTTGGTTTGATTATTTTAATTTTGGTTAAGAGTTAATTTCTGTTTTACTCCCTGTGGTTTGGTCATTTTAACGGTTTTGCCTCAATGGTTTAAAAAGTGTCTGTAACTTATCTCTATTTTACTCCAAGTCCCAAACGACATCCATTTGCAACGTTAAAAAGAGTCACCTGCCGCTCACATAAGGGGAAATTAAGTTTTTTCCCAAACCAAGATATTTAAACATCCTTTTTTAAAACCCTGTAGTTCACTTAATAATCAATTTAACCCACATTTGCATACAATATCATCCAAATCGACCACTTTTTAAAACCCTAAACACTTTCTGACTTTCAGACCAAACAAAGCAGAGAAGACGACTACCACATCCCCCCCCAATCATCCACTACTATACTCTGATTAAACATTATCACTTCCTTACCCCCCCCTCCTTACCTTCTACACCACCATCAGCAACACCTTCCCCTACCACCACCGCTGCCACTACCACTATCAGTTGCCACCGCCAAATATGCTTTGAGTTCTAAACGAGGGGCTCATATCTGCTTTCAGATCTTGATAAAAAAAACAAGAAAATGTAGACCCCCGTGCTACCATTGAAGCGATGGTTGGATGTAAGGAGGTAGGTGATGATGGTGGGAGCAGTCAGATTTGGGGTTTTAGGATTTGGGTTGCGAAGGAGTAGGTGATGATAGTTGGATTTGGGGCTGCGAAGGGGGTAGGTGCTGACGATTGGATTTGGGGTAGTAGTTGTGTAACACCCATTATAAATATACTTATTATAATAACAACTTAAAATATTTTAAGTAAAAACAAACTTAGATAACATAGATTCCTTACATGGAATTCATAAGTAGCAAACGTTTAGTCAATCTAGTACTAAATTAAAACCTTCGAAAACTAATTTGTTAATTGTTTACATTTGCCCAAAACATAAACCATTAAAAGATAAACTACAGCGGAAGCTTGTAGATAGTGTTCGGTTCTTCAAAAGTTAGCTCGACCATCTTCCGATTAGTTCCAAGTCACCTAAGGTCAAAAACACATCAAACATATGTTTTAGTGAAGATATAATGGACATAACCAAGTTCCAAGCATCAAACAAACAAAAAAATAAAAAAAATTTCCGGACAGGAGGCGTCGCGTGACGCGTAGAGCCTTGGCGTCGCGCGACGCCCTGTTTTTCACAGAATGTTGTTGTTGCTGGTGCTGAAAGTTCCCAGCTTCAAGTATTTTCAAATCTAACTTCAATTTGCCATAACTTTTGACCCGTAAGTCCGTTTTTGGTGATTCTTTTTCCTACACGACCGTACTTAAATTACCGACGTGTCTACCATAATTATTTTTACGAAAAACTTGGTTTACGGACTTAGTCACTAAAAGCTCCGTTTGGATATTTGGTTTATTTTAATACACGGACTTGCTACCGTGTACTAGTAACTTTGAGGCGTTTTTCACCCAACATTCGGGGCTTAACACCACTCGTGTTACCTTACCAACTCCGTGGTTTATTTCACTTACACTTGATATCATTTTCGCCAAGTAATTGGACATCAACACTACTATTTACACCATTATTCGACCCGTTTGACTGTTTAGTGAAACCATCACTTTATTAACAAGTCAAACCCTTTTTCCAAATCTTTATATTGACCCGTTTGATGTTCATGTGAACTACGCCACTTTAGAGGACATCAAACGTATCTTTCAAGCTTCAATTCTATCTATTCTCTCAACCCAACAAATATGCATAATTTAACGAAACTAAAGTCGCGTACCTTTAAAGCACTCCTTTTCCGCGTGTATCTCCTCCGGCGTGTCCGCTCGACGTCCCGGATTCCTTGCCTAAAGAGTTCAATTTACAACAAGTTTAGAACTCTTTCTTAAGCTTTAACGCATCATTTAATTAACACATTCAAATCTGCGTTTTACCAAACGTTTAACATTTTGACCCTAATTTAGGCGTTTCATCGAACACCTAGCGGGTCAACTTTCTACATGATCTAATTTAATTTCATAACTTGTATCTATCATTCCAATTAACTCAATTTTTACAACATACACATATTATTAGCATCAACAATCCTAGAGACTATTTCAAAATCTCAAATTACACTAGGCAAGAACCTAAACCCTAGTGTTTACCAAGTTCTTCTAACATTGTAATCACCCACTATAGTGATTTTGATTCATACTATCATCATGCAAAGATTGGGCAAGAATTTATCTAGGGTTTGTCCCCAAACTTCATATTACTCCCAATCTCACAATTTCTACCACCAGTTTAAGCTAAACATAAATTTTCATTCATATGTAAGAATTCGAGTTGCATCAAAACGACCTAATTTGACATACCTTAGGATCCCTTTGACGAGGTGATCACGATTCTATGCTTGGATTTTGATTTCTAACTGATTAAGGCCTTTAATTTGCAGGATTTCTTGTGAACTAGGGTTTGGAATGGTGGGTGTCGCCCCTGGGGTTTCTTTGGTCGACCAGAGTGTAGCTTTTGGGGGTGTTTGTATTATTTTTTTTGTTACTAACTTAGTAAATTAAGTTCCATTTTTGACAATATTGGCCCCTTAACTTATTAACATAGCTTTTGTTTGTTTTAACCCCAATGTAACTTAATTTTGGGCTTGTTAGTTAACTAAGTTACAAATTTCTAGAGGGTAATTTCTCATTTATTTAAACTATATATTATTATAAAGTTTTATATTTTCGGGATGTTACAAGTCCACCCTCCTTAAAGAGGGTTTCGTCCCCGAAACCGAATTACGTACCAAATAATGTAGGGTAGAGCCGTTGCATCTCTTCTTCGGATTCCCATGTGGTATCCGCACCCCTTCTGTGTTCCCATTTAACCTTCACTTGGTTGATCCTTTTGTTTCTCAAACTCTTCACTTTACGATCTTGAATTGCAATTGGCTTTACCGCATAGTTGAGGTTTTTTATCCACCTCGATATCGTTGTAGTGGATACGAGCGGTTTCGTCCGCTAAACATTTGCGGAGATGTGACACATGGAATGTGCTGTGTATTCCACTCAACTCCTCAGGCAGCTCGAGACAGTATGCTACCTTTCCAACCCTTTCAATGATTTCAAATGGCCCAATAAATCTTGGGCTCAATTTCCCTCTTTTTCTAAACCGAATTATCCCCTTCCACGGCGATACTTTCAACATTACTTTATCGCCCACTTGAAATTCTATTGTCCTCCTCCGTTTATCAGCATATGCTTTTTGTCGATCTTGAGCTGCTTTTAAATGAGTTCGGACCAAGTCAACTTTCTCGTTTGTAATTTGGATTACATCGGTATGAGCTAATCCGCGGGGACCAACTTCTCCCCAACACACTGGGGTTCGGCACTTTCTACCATATGACATTTCGTATGGTGCCATCTTTATGCTCGCGTGGTAGCTGTTATTATATGAAAATTCGACTAAGGGTAGATGGACATCCCAGCTACCTCCAAAGTTAATGATGCAAGCCCGTAACATATCCTCTGGCGTTTGTATGGTTCTTTCGCTTTGCCCGTCCGTTTGTGGGTGGTAGGCAGTGCTAATAAACAACTTAGTTCCCATTTGCTCTTGGAAATCACGCCAGAAATCCGAAGTGAACCGAGTATCCCTGTCGGACACAATGGATATCGACACCCCGTGACGCGCCACAATCTCATTGGTGTACACTTCTGACATCTTTTCAGATGTATAAGTCTCACGGATCGGGAGGAAGTGAGCACTTTTTGTCAATCTATCCACGACCACCCATATAGCCTCGAAACCGTGGCTGGTCTTGGGCAGTTTGGTCAGCAGGTCCATTTTAATTTGTTCCCACTTCCAAACTTGAATGTCTAATGGTTGCAACTTACCGTAAGGTTTCTGATGCTCTGCTTTGACTTGTAAACAAGTCAAACACTTCTCCACATACTTCACAATATCTCTTTTCATTCCAGGCCACCAATAATTATGTTTTAAATCATTATAAATCTTGGTCGCCCCCGGATGTATCGAATAACGAGATTTATGGGCCTCGTCGAGTAAAAGTGCTTTGGCTCCACATGTATTTGGAACCCAAATTCTCCCAAATCGAGTTTTTAATCCTTGGTTGCCGTCCTCCAAGTCTTTTAACTGCCCTACTATTCTTTCCTTTTTCACATTCTCTTCTTTTATTGCTTCAATTTGAGATTTCCGAATTTGGTCGAGCAATCCCGATGTCACAATTAGTTGCATCGATCGAACTCGAATAGGCGCATAATCTGTCTTTCGACTTAACGCGTCCGCTACTACATTAGCTTTCCCGGGATGGTAATGTATATCGCAATCGAAGTCCTTGACAGTCTCCAACCACCGCCTTTGCCTCATATTTAATTCCTTCTGATCGAAGAAATACTTTAAGCTTTTGTGGTCGGTAAAAATAGTGCACTTTACCCCATACAGATAATGCCTCATATTTTCAAGGCGAACACCACCGCCGCTAAATCGAGGTCATGAGTAGGATATCTCTTTTCATGAGTTTTCAGCTGCCTTGAGGCATAGGCTATAACCTTGCCTCGTTGCATCAGAACGCAGCCAAGCCCCGAATGCGAGGCATCCGAGTAAACTACCATATCATCCGTTCCATCCGGTAATGACAATACCGGTGCTTGTGTCAATTTTTCCTTAAGCGTTTGAAACGCCTTTTCTTGGTCCTCGCCCCAAATAAACTTTTCCTCCTTGCGGGTTAGTTTGGTCAATGGCATGGCAATTTTGGAGAAATCTTGTATGAACCTCCGGTAATAACCCGCAAGCCCCAAAAAGCTTCTGATTTCCGAAGGATTCTTCGGTGGATTCCATTTCGCCACGGCTTCTATTTTCGACGGGTCTACTAACACCCCGTTTGCATTAGTGACGTGCCCGGGAAATTGCACCTCTCGCAACCAGAAGGCACATTTTGAAAATTTTGCATACAACTTTTCTTTTCTGAGCGTCTCCAAGATTTCGTACAAATGTCTTGCGTGTTCCGCTTCGTCCTTTGAGTATATTAAAATGTCGTCAATAAACACTATCACCGACTTATCTAGCATAGACTTGCAGACCCGGTTCATGAGATCCATGAAAGCTGCGGGCGCATTTGTTAGCCTAAAGGACATCACAAGGAATTCGTAGTGTCCGTACCGCGTACGGAAAGCCGTCTTCGGTATATCTTCCTCCTTGACTCTCAACTGGTGGTACCCCGATCTAAGGTCGATCTTGGAGAACCATTTAGCACCTTGCAATTGATCAAATAAGTCGTTAATTCTATGAAGTGGATATCGATTTTTCACCATGAGTTTGTTCAACTCGCGGTAATCGATGCACATATGCATACTCCCATCCTTTTTCTTCACAAACAGCACCGGTGCGCCCCACGGTGACACACTTGGGCGAATAAACCCTTTGTCGAGGAGATCTTGAATCTGAGACATTAATTCTTGCAATTCTGAGGGTGTAAGCCGATACGGTGCTTTGGCCACGGGTTTCGCGCCCGGAATCAATTCGATTCCGAACTCTACCTCCCGTTCTGGCGGTATTCCCGGTAGGTCTTCCGGGAACACGTCGACATATTCGCGTACTACCGGCACGTCTTCAATCTTTAGCGACCCTTTGTTTGGCTCATTTGCGTATATCATGAATGCTCTACATCCGTGCTTCATGAGCTTGTAAGCTTTTATCATTGAGCACATAACAGGTTTTCCTTCTTTCTCACCACGTATGATAACCGATTTCCCACTCGGAGATGTTAGTTTTATCTCCTTGTGGAAACACATGACTTTCGCATGATGTCGGGATAGCTAATCCATCCCGACCACTACTTGGAATTCCCCCATGGACATAGTGTCACACTCCCAAAATCCCACCTACGGAGTACTACCGCTTGGAGGCGTGACTGACCAGGATCCAGCCACCAATCATACTGAACAAGCATATAAATAGTTATAGAAGAGTAACCAATACGATTGGTGTTCAAACAAAACAAAGTTTAAGTTGTGAGCGGAAGCATAAGTCTTAAAGTTAAAACATAAGTTCAATTGTTTTCAAGTTTAACGTGGCACGCAACAATCCATGTCCCACAACGACTCTCCTCCATGCAAGCTCCAGCTGAGTACCTATGGTCCTGCAAAGCATGTAGTAACGAGTCAACAACTAGTTGAGTGAGTTCACGGTTGGGTGTTCGTTTTAAGTTATTTTGAAAACAGTTTCCTTTATCTGGCATCCTGCCGTGGGGGTTACCCCATAGTTAAAAACGTGACTTGTTTATTCCCGGTTACTCTGGCATTCCAGCCGTGGGGGCTACCCCGTGTTAGTTATCAGGCATTTCGGCCGTGGGGGCTACCCCATGCGTACACTAGACTCGTTACCATATCGACTGCTGACTGTAGTCATGTTTATGTGCCCTGAAACTGTCAATGTCTATCATCATTGACGTGCCCCAAATCCATTAGTTCACGCCCGTCCTCTGCGGCACGGTGTGAGGTTTGTCAGACCTAAATAGCGCTATCTAACTAATGACCCGCTCGCCATTGGCCCGGCGATTAAGTCGATATAAAAAGGAGGGACTTCGTGATAGAGTTTTGGTCTAGTACGAGTTATCCGTCCGTCCGGACGAGGAATCACATTCCTGAACCATTGCTGTCCTACCCAAGGAGGACGAGGAATCCACGTTCCTTAACCCCATTCCCAACCCAGGGAATCCCATGCTTTGTAGAGGGTGTGAACTCACCTTGGTTTGCTCGGCAGTAACACAGAAAGGTCAATCAAGTTGCAAGTGGTCAACTATGTCCTAACATAGATACCATTTATATCAGATTCAAACCAAGCAGTGCACGTACAAGTAACAATCATGGCATACAAGTTCTAGCATGGCAGTTCATTCAATAGTTCACAACTAGTTCCACAGTAACATTCACGCATTAAACCGTAGCACAAGGAGTCCATAAGTCCGGCCCACTAACTTAGGCCCGTAATTATGCAAGCCCAATAAGCGTGGTCTCGAGTCGAGACTGTGCGGTCTCTACTCGAGACTGTGCGGTTTCGAGTGTAGCTGACAGGGTCTCGAGTCGCAATCTGAGGAGGTCTCGGGTCATGCATGTGTTGGTCTCGAGTCGCAACCGGACTCGCAGGCATGGTCTCGAGTCATGCTGTTTGTGTTGATCATATGTGGTCTCGAGTCGAGACTAGGGGTTCTCGACTCGCAACCTGTGTCGCGACTGTGGTCTCGGCTTGTCATGCTGTGGTCTCGAGTCGAAACCAGGGGTCTCGACTCCCCAGCACCTGCTGATCCTTCGCAGTTTGTACTATCCAATGAAATTCATGCAGAAAATGTACTATCCACTAAACATGTTTTGTTGTCCAACATTTACCCAAAGTGGATCAAACAAATCAGATTTCAAATATTCAAAGCACCTTCAAAGCACATTCAAGTTGTTCTTCATATATTCAAAACACATTCATCAAGCTCTTCAATATTCATAACCTAAACAACCTTTATTCAACCACAATCATGAACAACAATACAACACACTTAAACACACCCATCTAATGGTTTCAATCCTCACATATGCAAACCGGTTTCATCAAAATCCTTATTATCTTTTAGCAACTAGAATACATTCATTGGTTCTAAAGCATGTATACACATTCATAACAAATCTTGAATACATTATCATATTATCATCATCAACCGATTATAACACATAACGAGAAACACTTGTGAACCGATTACTTGAACATCAAATTCATCATGCATAACAAAACAAGCAACATATTGTCAAATATCTTCATCATACATCATCAACACAAAACACAACATGAATCACCAACATTAACAATAAACATCATAAACACTAACCGGTTGATGGGTTTCAAAGGTGTGTATGAAGCTTCCAACCGTGTGTGTGTGTGAGCCGATCCAAGAGTCCAATCCGAGAATGAGGGAGTGTGTTTGTGAGAGAAAGTAGGAGAGTGTGTGTGTAGAGGAGTATGTGTGTTGTCCAAGGAAATGGTAAATGTGGCCATGAGTGTAGCATATATACTAGTTCTTCATGGTTCACCCTAATGGGTTTACAAGTCGGCTAAAGGGGTTTACGGCCCAAATGGCCCAACCGGTTACTGTTCACTCGAGACCTCATGGTCTCGAGTCGGGTTCTTGTTGTTTCGGTTCCTATACATACACGCATACACATAAACATAACATATAGTTCACATAAGATGTTCACATATATCATTACACCAATCATGTCAACTAATCACATAACGTTCAAGCATGTTACATCAAGACACAACGAAAGGTTCTAAATTTCGAGTTGTCACATCATCCCCAAGTTGAAAGAAATTTCGTCCCGAAATTTGATGGCACTCACTGAGGAAGCTAGTTAAGTTGTATGGTTTTCCCGGTTTTCCTGGGGTGTCATATCCTCCCCCCGTTGATCTGGAATTTCGTCCCGAAATTCCGTAGCTTCAGCCTCAGTAGTGGTCGTACTGTTTGCGAATAGTTGGGGATACTTTTGTTTCATCCGATCTTCGCGCTCCCAGGTGAACTCTGGGCCGCGACGTGAGTTCCAACGAACTCGAACGAGAGGTATTCTAGTGCTCTTGAGGACCTTAACATCCTGGTCCGTGATTTCAACTGGTTCCTCGACGAATCGTAACTGCTCGTCGACAGTGAGTTCCTTCAGAGGAACTACGTGGGTCTCGTCTGACAGGCACTTCTTCAGATTCGACACGTGAAAAACGTTGTGAACTGCACCGAGTTCTGCTGGTAAGTTTAATCTGTAGGCCACCTTGCCTATTTTCTCAATGATTTCGAAAGGTCCAACGTATCGTGGGTTAAGTTTGCCTCGTTTACCAAAACGAACCACACCCTTCCAGGGTGAAACTTTGAGTAATACCCGCTCCCCAACCTGGAGCTCAAGTGGTTTCCTGCCCTTATCGGCGTAGGCTTTCTGACGGTCTCGAGCGGCCGCCATGCGTTGTCGTATTTGAGCAATCCGCTCAGTAGTGTCTACCACAAGTTCTGGACCAGTGATTTGACTATCCCCCACCTCTGCCCAACAAAGAGGTGACCGGCATTTACGTCCGTACAATGCCTCAAACGGAGCAGCTTTAATGCTGGTGTGGTAGCTGTTATTGTACGAGAATTCCACAAGTGGCAGATGCTTTTCCCAGCTGTTGCCAAAGTCGATTACACATGCACGAAGCATGTCTTCTAAGGTCTGGATAGTGCGCTCGGACTGCCCGTCCGTCTGTGGGTGATACGCTGTGCTCATATCTAAACGTGAGCCAAATGACTTGTGCATTGCTTGCCACAGCTCTGAAGTAAAACGTGCATCTCGATCAGAGATGATAGAGGTGGGCACCCCGTGCCTCGAAACAACTTCCTTGAGGTATATCTCCGCTAGAGTGGAGAATTTATCCGTTTCCTTAATCGCCAAGAAGTGTGCGGATTTTGTGAGTCGATCCACGATCACCCAAATAGTATCGTTTCCGCGCTGAGATCTAGGTAGGCCAGGGATAACACCGTGTTTTGGATTTTATCGATGAAACCCGACAAGCTGTTTTCGATTGCTTTTCCTACCTCTTCAACAATAACTTCTCTCATTTGTTCGGTGACTCTTGGCACCGCTTCGTCATTCCCTTTGTCCGTCATCTTTAAACTGAAATGTTTACATTTAATCGTTAAACATTTCATTTATAACCTTGCTTCTTTTGTCTCGGTTTAGTCAAGTTCTCAACTTGCTTTAACCGTTCAAACTTGGTGCACTTTCCGGGTTTGAGTGTGTTAACACACTCTTCCCATGCACTTCAATTTCTTTCTCATTCTTACATGAGGCATTATTTGTTAACATAAATTAATTCTTACCGGACGATTGTTCGAGCTTGAACCGAACACTTTGTTAACAACCTTAAGCTCTGATTACCAACTTGTAACACCCATTATAAATATACTTATTATAATAACAACTTAAAATAGTTTAAGTAAAAACAAACTTAGATAACATTGATTCTTTACATGGAATTCATAAGTAGCAAACGTTTAGTCAATCTAGTACTAAATTAAAACCTTCGAAAACTAATTTGTTAATTGTTTACATTTGCCCAAAACATAAACCATTAAAAGATAAACTACAGCGGAAGCTTGTAGATAGTGTTCGGTTCTTCAAAACTTAGCTCGACCATCTTCCGATTAGTTCCAAGTCACCTAAGGTCAAAAACACATCAAACATATGTTTTAGTGAAGATATAATGGACATAACCAAGTTCCAAGCATCAAACAAACAAAAAAATAAAAAATTTTCCGGACTGGAGGCGTCGCGTGACGCGTAGAGCCTTGGCGTCGCGCGACGCCCAGTTTTTCACAGAATGTTGTTGTTGCTGGTGCTGAAAGTTCCCAGCTTCAAGTATTTTCAAATCTAACTTCAATTTGCCATAACTTTTGACCCATAAGTCCGTTTTTGGTGATTCTTTTTCCTACATGACCGTATTTAAATTACCGACGTGTCTACCATAATTATTTTTACGAATAACTTGGTTTACGGACTTAGTCACTAAAAGCTCCGTTTGGATATTTGGTTCATTTTAATACACGGACTTGCTACCGTGTACTAGTAACTTTGAGGCGTTTTTCACCCAACATTCGGGGCTTAACACCACTCGTGTTACCTTACCAACTCCGTGGTTTATTTCACTTACACTTGATATCATTTTCGCCAAGTAATTGGACATCAACACTACTATTTACACCATTATTCGACCCGTTTGACTGTTTAGTGAAACCATCACTTTATTAACAAGTCAAACCCTTTTTCCGAATCTTTATATTGACCCGTTTGATGTTCATGTGAACTACGCCACTTTAGAGGACATCAAACGTATCTTTCAAGCTTCAATTCTATCTATTCTCTAAACCCAACAAATATGCATAATTTAACGAAACTAAAGTCGCGTACCTTTAAAGCACTCCTTTTCCGCGTGTATCTCCTCCGGCGTGTCCGCTCGACGTCCCGGATTCCTTGCCTAAAGAGTTCAATTTACAACAAGTTTAGAACTCTTTCTTAAGCTTTAACGCATCATTTAATTAACACATTCAAATCTGCGTTTTACCAAACCTTTAACATTTTGACCCTAATTTAGGCGTTTCATCGAACACCTAGCGGGTCAACTTTCTACATGATCTAATTTAATTTCATAACTTGTATCTATCATTCCAATTAACTCAATTTTTACAACATACACATATTATTAGCATCAACAATCCTAGAGACTATTTCAAAATCTCAAGTTACACTAGGCAAGAACCTAAACCCTAGTGTTTACCAAGTTCTTCTAACATTGTAATCACCCACTATAGTGATTTTGATTCATACTATCATCATGCAAAGATTGGGCAAGAATTTATCTAGGGTTTGTCCCCAAACTTCATATTACTCCCAATCTCACAATTTCTACCACCAATTTAAGCTAAACATAAATTTTCATTCATATGTAAGAATTCGAGTTGCATCAAAACGACCTAATTTGACATACCTTAGGATCCCTTTGACGAGGTGATCAGGATTCTATGCTTGGATTTCGATTTCTAACTGATTAAGGCCTTCAATTTGCAGGATTTCTTGTGAACTAGGGTTTGGAATGGTGGGTGTCGCCCCTGGGGTTTCTCTGGTCGACCAGAGTGTAGCTTTTGGGGGTGTTTGTATTATTATTTTTTTTATTACTAACTTAGTAAATTAAGTTCAATTTTTGACAATATTGGCCCCTTAACTTATTAACATAGCTTTTGTTTGTTTTAACCCCAATGTAACTTAATTTTGGGCTTGTTAGTTAACTAAGTTACAAATTTCTAGAGGGTAATTTCTCATTTATTTAAACTATATATTATTATAAAGTTTTATATTTTCGGGATGTTACAAGTTGATGTCAAACTTGAGGTTTTGGGATTTGGGGTTGCGAAGGGGTTTGTTTTTCTGGTGAGGTGATGGTGGTGGTGTCTGATAGTGGTGGTGATTACTAGTGGTTGTTACAAAAGGGAGAAAGAGAGAGAGAGATACATACCTCTTTTTAATTAAAACTCGACTTTTGTAGTTAATAATCAATAAAAATAATCACTGTAAATTACTGAAATATCCTTACTTTGAATTGGAAAGACATAGTTGCCCCTTACTTTTAACAACAAAAATGAATGGAGTTAAGGGCAGGAGTATATTTGAGAACATATACAAACATCAAGGAGGAAACTGGCTCTTTTTAAACTATTGGAGCAAAAACGTTAAAACGACCAAACCACAAGGAGCAAAACGGAAGTTAACTCTTTGGTTAATAGCCAAAGCTAAACTTGGACTAATTAAGACTAGCTGCACTTATTAGTTTATTTATTCTTTATATATTGTTGCACATGTTTGTATTCTATATGTGTATGTATATATTCTTTACATCCGCTTTTGTGAGGCATGCCATAATCATATTCATTTTCCATATTCTCACATGGTATCATACGCCACTCCTTGTTGACATATTCCCATTCTTTGTCGCCCTCTGCCTTCCCTTTTCCTTCTCTCTTTCCGTCTTCATCCCTCCCATGTCTTCTCCTTCCAAGCTTCCATGGCATCATCTTCCACATCAGAATCCCATGTTACCCTAAACACAATCTTTCACATGCTAATAATTAAACTAAATTTCACCAATTACCTCATGTGGAAACACCACGTGTTACCAATTTTTGCCTGCCAAGACCTCACTCGTCACATAGATGGCACTGCCCCTTCCCCTGCTGCCGAAATTCCTAAGAACAATAAGCCCATTCGTAATTCTGAACTACCCAAGTGGCATGCCAATGACCATAAAACTATCTTGATTCTACACGCCAGTCTCTTAGAGGAGGTGTTAGCCGAGATTCTCTGGCTTCCATCTACTCGTGCCATATGGCTGGCACTTGAGAATGCATATAGTAACACTTCAATTGAGCGCATTCAAAACTTAAAAGATCAGTTGAGGCAAATAACCAACGGATCTCAATTTGTTTCTGAAATTGGGTCGGAAGTTTAAGAGTCTATGCGACCAACCCTCTGTCGTGGGTCACCCGGTTCAATAAACAGACATAACTCATTGGTTTTTATGTGGTTTCAGGGCTTCTTTCAAGACCTTATCTACTGCCATCCGCGCAACCAAGCCACCGCCATCATTCCGTGATCTCATCATTCAAGCTGAAAGTCATGAGCTCTTTATCCGTTCCATTCATGGTACTCATCCCGTCGCTTTTAACTCCCAAACCAATCGCAACCACTCCTATGCTCAAGAACGAGGTAGGCGTCCGCCTCAATTTCAACTGTGTCGCAACTTAGGCCATTTTCCTAGCATGTGCTCGAATCTAGCCTCTTATGTAGCAGCCATTGCCAATCAATATGAAAACCTTGCACATGCTTTCTATACCTAATGCACTATTAACCCAAACAATCCAGTTTCGGTTACCGACACGGGGGACACATACCATCTAAACCTCTCACCCGACAACTTTCAAAACACCACTCTTCTTGCTGGTGGAGCCAATGTCACCTTCGGGAACGCTGATACTCTTCCTATTACCCACATGGCTCACACTACAATCACACCTAATATTCATCTAAAAAATGTGTTGGTTGTTCCTCGTTTACTAACTAATCTTTTATCCGTTAGCAAACTAACTTCAGATAAATCATGTGGATATTTTATTTCCTCAACCAAACTTTTATATTCAGGGCTGGTCCACGAGACAGGTTCTCACTCAAGGTCGGTGTGAAGATGATCTCTACATTTTTCATTCGATTCCTAAGTGTTTTGTTGCGGTCTCCAATAAAAACTTAAAAGCTGCCTTTGAATTGTGGCACCTTCATTTGGGTCATGTATCTTTTGATACAATTTTGCCTTTAAATAAAATCGGATGCTTGAAATTTACTTTTATATTACCCAGTGTTGTAAAAATCGCGACTAGTCGGCGACTACTCGGCGAGTAATCGCTAGTCGGCTAGTAATTGAGTAATTTTTCGTTAATCAGTGTATTAATCACTAGTCGGGCCTAGTCGGCTGGCCAAAAATCGGCAATTCCGGCAATAAACTTGTATATTCCGGCCAAAACCTCTAAATTCCGGCAAGTTTTCAACCAAACCATGTGAATTCCAACAATTAATCTTGTATACTTAAAAAACTAAGTTGAGTAAGAGTTAAAACCTAGCTACTTAAAATATTTACCTATAAAATGTGTATATGTATACATAAAACTGAAAATTACATATAAAAACTCGATTCGATTAATCCCGAGTAGTCGCGAGTCCCCACCTCACCGGCCGACTAGCAACTAGCGAGTTCTCCAACCTTGATATTACCTAAACCAATTATATGTTCACCTTGTGAAATGGACAAAAGCAAACACCTACCATTCACTCTTAATGACAAACGTGCCTCAAACCCACTTAACTTGGTTCATTGTGATCTTTGGGGACCATCGCCAATTACATCTAACGAGGGTTATCGATATTATGTCATATTTATTGATGATCATTCCTAGTTTACATGGTTTTATTCACCCAAAAGCAAAGCCGATTTTGCCTCTATGTTCCATGTTTTTCTAAATCTAGAAAACTTAAGGTTTTTCAAAGTGATGGTGGTATCGAATTCACTAATAATGGAGTTAAACACTTACTAGAGACAAATGGCACTCTTCATCGTCTATCATGCACATACACTCCTCCTCAATGGTCATGCCGAACGAAAGCATTACCATGATGTTGAGATGGGCTTACTCTTCTATTTAATGGTAACATCAATCCTTCTTTTTTGCTTGATGCTTTTTCCACTGCCGTTTACATAATTAATTGCCTTCCCACAAATATCTTGGATGGAAGATCCCTATTTGAAGCCTTATTTTTTTTTATTAAATCCACTTATGAATATTTTCAAGCATTTGGATGTTGTGTGTACCCGTATCTTCGGGATTATTCAGATAATAAAATTTCTCCCCGAAGCCTTCCATGTATTTTTATGGGGTATTCAATGTCATGAACTGTCGTCTTCTCGCATTTCATAACTCGTCATTCTCATTTTGACAAGAAAACATTTCCACTAAAAAATAATTATAATGAGACTAATGATGTATCCTCTTTACCATGGCATTCCTAACTGATGAAATACTATTTCTCACATAAAACCCATTGTTGACACCACATCTCCTCAAACTCCTACTCACAACCCTTGTGGCCTTTGTTGTGACCATAAATCTCAATCCAACCTAACCCAAAACAAACTCCATCCATAACCCTCCACCACAAACCACACCTCTAACTCAAGCCTATCCCACGACCCTACCTGAAAAAACATCCCAACCTGTCCATCACTTTCCCCAGCCCATTTTCGCTCCTCAAACCCACCGCGTTCCAGGCCCTGCTAGGCAGGCCCAATCCGAACCCATTCCCCCTAGTCAAACCTAATCCACACCAGACTCTAAAGTTCCCACCCAAACATCGCCATCCCAAACCGATGACTCTGCCTCTCAAACCGAAACCGAAACCTTATCCAACACCTCCTCACACCCAATGACACTCGTTCGAAAGCTGGCATCTTTAAACCAAAAAAAACGTACTTATCTCACTCATACTCATTCACTTCCTCTTTATGATGCCATATTCTCTACCGATAAACCCAAAACCTTTCAAATAGCTATGAAACAACCACATTGGCTTGATGCTTTGCACAAGAAACTTTTTGCTCTTCATGGCAATAACACATGGACTCTTGTCGCTCGGCCTACTAATCAACATGTTGTGGGAGCAAAATGGTTATTCCATGTTAAACATTAGGTTGATGGTTCTATTGATCAGTACAAAGCCCGACTCGTGGCTCAAGGCTTTAGTTAAATACCGGGGATTGACTTTACAAGTACATTCAGCCCCACTATTAAAGCTTCTACCATTTGCATTGAACTATCTCTGGTGATTGTTAACAATTGAAATCTTACATAACTGGATGTCAACAATGCTTTCCTACATGACCACATTAATGATACCGTTTTTATAGAGCAGCCACCAGGTTTTGTTGATCCTAAATTTCCCACTTATGTTTGCAAATTAAATAAGGTCCTATATAGTCTCAAGCAAGTCCCAATGGCATGGTTCCTCCGTCTTAGCACCTTTCTCCTTGCAAACGGTTTTGTTTGCTGTCGGGCCAACACTTCATTATTTATCTTTAACCTAAATGGGTGCCTCATATATCTCCTAGTGTATGTTGATGATTTAATTATTACAGGGAATCAAGAAGCAGCCATTACCACCCTTGTGTCTCATCCACACAAAGAGTTCGCAATAAAAGATCTTGGGCAACTCAACTACTTCAAAGGGCTTGAAGTAGCTTACAACTCCACTGGACTTTTTCAAAGTCAATTTGATATGTCAATGACATCCTTGTGCATGCAGGTCTTCTTGATAGCAAACCAATGTATACTCATTTGTCTCCTAATGTCACATATGTCAAAGACGACACCCCTTATAATGACCCAACCTTATGCAAATCCTTAGTAAGTGCTCTCCAATACTTGACCATCACCAGGCCTGACATCTCTTATGCAGTTAATCATGTTAGCCAACTTTTGCAACAACCAACGATGGAGCATTTCCAACATGTCAAGCGTATTCTCATATACATGAAAGCACTATTGACTTTGGCCTCTTGTTATCTCGTCCACACAAAACTATTGTTCTTGGCTACTCAAACGCTAACTAGGCTAGATTCCTTGACACTCAATGATCTACCTATGGTTATTTCATCTTCATTGGGGAAACCTTGTTTCTTGGAGTGCCAAGAAACAATCTACTGTCTCTCGATCCAACTGCGAATCTGAATATCACGCCATGACTTCATAGCTATTGAAATTGTTTGGATTACACATCTTCTATGGGAGTTTTATGCCCTGCCCCCCGATCGCCCGACCTTCTTATGTGAGACAAACCACAATTTTGAGAGCCCATGGGTGGAAAATCAGACACAATAAGGGTCATGAGGTCAATTTGGATGGAAATTGTGAAGATTGTTATCACAATTTGATGGACTCATTGACAAGAATGAAGAAAACGGCTGAAAGAAGGTACAAGGCTAGAGAGAAAACCTAAGACGTTTGGATGAAAATGACAAAAGTGACGAGCAGTATGGCACAAAAAGGTCGTTTTGAATGAAATTGACAAAATGTCCAAACCTCATGAATGATTTTGGCAATTTACTCTTTTTTATCTAAAGTTAACTTCATTGGTGTAGATGGCAGTGAATACATTTTTTTTTCCTTTTTTTCTTTAAAGTAAATTGTTAAAGTCCTGAGGTTTTGTCATACTTGTTGGTGCATCCGTCTGTCGACTTTGTCTTGTATCGAGTCTTGTATGTTTGCAGATAGATCAGGGCACGTAGTACGAGAAATATGTCAAATATAGGTTGGGAGGTAATTTCGCATGAAATTACCAATTGGTAATTCCGTACGAAATTAGGTGGTAATTCCACACGAAATCTAATTTCGCTTGAAGGTGATTTCGTGTGAGTAATTCCACACGAAATTACACAACCTATAAATAGTGGTGTCTTGATTTCATATGTAACTTTCCGGTTTCAGTACCGAACTGTTGCCGAAGTGTCTACTCGCTGTAAAACTTTGTCAAATCAATCAAAAGACAGTTTAAAGTGTATATCTAGCTGAATTGAACTTGATACGACTGTTTCCGCCTTTCGTATTGAGCAAAAACTCTTCTGATCGACTCGTTCGGGTCTGAAAACGATCCTACAAGTGGTATCAGAGCTCAGGAGGAAGAGTTCTTACCAATTCAGCTTCAAAATCTGATTTCTACACCTTCTTTTTCAAAATTAACAAGTTTTCACGGTCAAAATGCTTTGAATTTCACATATTATGTGTGCAATAGTGTTTTAAGAAACCCTTGAAAGTTTCAGATCTTAAAACGGCTTAAAACTTGATCAATTTGACAAAATTCAGCTTGAGATGATGACATCAGCATAATTTCGCACGAAATAAGGGTTTAATTTCGCATGAAATAGCCTAATTTCGCACCAGATTGTAATTTTGTTTGAGAGTTCCACACGAAATTAGTAATTTCGCATCAAGTTGTAATTTCGTTTGATAATTTCGCACGGAATTACCTATTTCGTTTGAAAGTGTGGTATTTCGTACGAAAATAGTTATTTCGCACCAAAAAGGTGATTTCGCTTGAAAGGGTATTTCGCACCAAGGATATTTTCGTTTGAAAGTTAATTTTGTTTGAAACTGACTGTTTGGAAATTCTTGAAAACCGAATCATGGAAGAGGAATTTTATAACGCCTTTGCTACTCCGATTACCATTGCACAACACACAATGTTAGAAAATGAGACGGGCACCATGCAAAAACTGCCTAAGCTCATGAATATCGAGGAGTATAAAGGATGGAAGAACGATTCGAAAATTGGGTACAAGCAAATTATTTGGATGCTTGGGAATGTGTTGAGACGAAATATGTTAGACCAATGACTGATGATGAGGAGATTATTGCAATCAAAGATCTTAGTGCAGAAGAGAAAAAGAAATACAATGACGAGAAAATGATGACGAGTTGTTACATCAAGCTGTTAAAGAAGATATCTTGGTCTTATTGCAACACAATGGAACTGCTTATTCTATCTGGAAAGCATTAAAATCAAAGTTTGTCGGCAGTAAAGAGATGATCAAGAACAAGAAATCGCTTCTGAAAAAAGAGTTTGATTTATTTCGTGGTTTGAGAACTGAGAGCACCAAGCAGATCATTGAAAGATACTGCAATCTGTTAGTCAACATGAAGAGGGTGAGCATCACAAAGGATAATGAAGAGTTGATTGAAAAGTTGGCCGATGCTTTGCCACATGAAACTTGGGGCACATATCTCATGATGTTGAGAAACAAGAAGGATTTTGGGAATCTGACACTGAGTAAGTTCATTGAAAAGCTTGAAGCTCAAGAAATGGAACAAAGAAAAATTTCAAGAATGAAGGATTTTGATGGTGAACAAGATATTGGGCTTTATTACAAAGCAGGGTTGAATGAAAAAACCAATATGTCGCCAAAGGTTGAAACTGCATTCAGTGCAAAGAGTTCATCGGGAGGTTCATCTAAAGGATCAAACAGCAAAACAAGTTTTTCATCATATACATCATTTGATCTAAACTTGACAGCAACCAAGAATGGCAAGAAGTTACAATGCAACATTGTATTGAATCTTGAGAATGATCAGGATTACTCAGAAGAAATTGCAAAAAGTCACATGTCTTTGCTGGGGACTGTATTAGAATCATATGGTAGTCTAGTTGCAGGTAGGATCGGGAATCCAATGCTGACAAAAGAGGATTACGATCAAATTGATGCTGAGGAGACGGAATTGATGGATATAAAGTGGTGTTTAGCAAGTGTGTTGAGGAGAGCCGAAAAGTTACAACAGATCACAGGAAGAGATGACTTCCGTGATGCAAATGTTTCTACTTTAGGTTTTGATAAATCTAAAGTTACTTGTTTTCGTTGCAGGGAAAAAGGACACTTCAAGAGGGAGTGCACAAATCGCGAAGCAAGTGGAGCTCAAAATCTGTTCAACAACAATGATTATTATCGGAAAGCAATTTATCATCAAGTTGCTCAACAATCAAGTCAGCAACTACCACAAACTGCTCATGCTAGGAAAGAGATTGAAGAATCATCAAAGAGAGCTTGTATGGTGAATCAAGAAGATAAAAAATCATCAAAAGGATTCAGTTGGGACAAATATGTTTCAGATGATAGTAAAGCATGTCTGATAAATCAAGATGATGAAAAGTTACCAGAAGGGTTTAGCTGGGAAAATTTTAGTTGGGATGACTATGATCCTAACAAAACACCAAATCACAAAGCTTTTGTTGCTCAAGTTGCTGATGACAGTGATAATGATGATTATTATGCAAGAAAAATGGAAGAGCACCTGAGAATGATGGAAGAAAGTGACAGTGATGATGGAAAGATTCGAAAGAAAAAGAAGAAAGTTAAAACACCAGTCAGTAGTGATGATGAAGTAGTTCCAGTGGTTAAAAGAAAGGTAAAAGAAGTTCCAGCTTTTAAAGTTGATGTAGAAGCTGATGCAAAAAAGATTCCGGTGAAATGTGAAAGTTGTGAAGCAATGAAAAAGCAAAATAGTACTTTGATTCACAATATGAACAGACTGAAAGAATCGTATGATGTTCTGAATAAAGCAATGAATCAGTACAACCAATCCAGCAGTGAACAAGCAACAGCCATGAAGACACTTCAAGGAGCTTTCATGACAAAAGCAGAAAGTTGTCAACAATTACATTAAGAAGTGTGCTGTTCTTGAACAGAAACTGGAAACTCAAAGAATTGAAACGGAAAGAGTTAATAGATTGTCAAAAAGTTACTCATGTACTTCTTATGTCATTGACAGGATTTATCCAACCGTGGAAGGCATGAAGGCATTTGATGAAGAAACATTTAAAGAGAAGAATTCTGAAAAGAAAAGGAAAACTGAAGTGAAGATTTCTGGTAAGAAACAAAGTGCCAGTTACAACAAGTGTTCACCCCCGCTTGAAAATGGATATTCTCCACGAAATCCAAATTCAAAAAGAGTCGAAAAGGCAACCAACTTAGTGTGGGAGTCTGAACCGTCAGACAATTTGCCAGAAAACATTGATGTCACATTTACATCATCTGACACTGATCATGAGTCCGAGTTAATAAAGAAAGTGGTCGATCAGGTGTTGGATAAAGATGAAACATAGGAGTCAAAGTCGGAGTTAAAATCAGAGTCAAGTCTGAGTCCGGCACTTCAAGTTCAAAAGTCAAACAGGGCAAAAGGGTTTACAATAAAGAATTTCTGTTATCAAAATCTAATTTGAATGATGAAACATTCAAAGTTTCTTATATTTTGAATGATTCTGACAAATTATATTTTGATGAGGAATTTCCAATAAGAGGTGTCAAAACAGAAATGATCAAAAAGGTTTTCAAACTAACAGAAATCAGTATTTCTGAAATAAAAGATGTAAATCTTACTGTTAAACCTAAAAAATACACCTCAAGAGTTCAACAAAGAGAAAACAAGAAAAAGGGTTACAGTTCTGGTTCAGGTTATCGAAAGAAACCAAACCATAACGGTAATTTCAAAAAGAAAGGTCTTGGATTTATACCACCAGAAAATGATAAAAATGATAAAACTTATAAACCCAAAAACTGTGTTTGTTTCAGGAGCAAGCTCAGAAGAAGAGGAGAAGAGTTCTTTCTGGAAGCAGAGAAACAGAGAATTCCTTGCGAAGAAGCAAGAAGAAATGAAAAATGAAGCTATTCAGAAGAAAGAGACAAGAACCTGTTTTCAATGTAAAACAGCTGGTCATATTGCCAAAAATTGTCCCAAGGCAATTCAATCAAAACATGAAGTGTCTCGTAAACTAAAAGAAAAGATAGTTGAAAATGAACCACCAACCAAACCTTTTATAGTTTTCAAAGATTCAAAATTTGAGGTTGGTGAATGTTCAAAAAGGTTTTACAAGAGAAAAGCAAATCTTGACAACCAAAAATGGGTTGTTAAGAAATCTGATGATAGTTCTAACGATGATTCTGGTTCATCAAAATCAGAGGAGCTATCTTCTGGCGATGAATCTGATTCCACAAAATCAGAGGAGCCACAAATTGATTCAAAAGGTGAAAATTAGTTCCTCCAATGGATGATGCAAATTTTCCACCATTGAGGGCTGAAAATTTTAAACAAAAGGTTGGTAAAATTGAGATTTCAAATCAATTTTTTTCTGAAAAGAAAGAATTTGATGTTGAAAAAACCTTTAACCCTAAAGTAAAACATATCTTTGGAAAAATGATTGACGGGAAAGTCAAAGGGGTTAAAGAATTCTATGAAAATAAGATGAAAGGAAAGAAACCGAGTGTTGATGACTCGGAATCTCCCAAGGTCTGCCAGGCTTGGGAGAATCTTTTTAACTGAAAAACCTGACTTACCGGAACTCCCAGGTTGGTAATTGGGGAGTAGGAATCGACATCTTTCTTTAGAAATTCACAGGTTGGTAAGACGGATGTGCATCCTTTAAAGGCGGTAGCTGAACTTTACCATACCCACAACATATACTATAACATAGCTTATTTATAGTTAAACGACCTTTTCCACCTTCTGATGTCCATAAGTTTGCACTACAAAGCTGACATGTAAGCACTTGGTCACCATGGTCCAAATAATCTATTCAAAAATGATTGAGAGTTATATTACAGGTGGAACACAACAAATGTCCTAAAACAATAAAATAGATTAAAACCTTTAGATATCCCTTTATAAGGATCTTCATCAGTGCACAAGAACACATTGTCTTGATCTGAATCCAAAGACAACATAGGTATAGGAGTATTATCACGTTTCTTGCGCTCGAGGTTACGTTTACCAGAAGACAGCCGTGTAAGCATAGAGTTACTACCCAATATCGGCTGATTGTTACTGCTAATAATGCTAGAAGTAATGGAATATCGACGATTGCTATCTAGAGGTGTACCTATGTTTATGCCGTTATATGAACATCCAATATTAAAACATTCATGTTAGTACCGGTATGTGGTTTAGTAATGTATTTATCAAAAGAAATAATAAAGAAACAAAATACAAACATGGTGTAGTTGAAATTAAAGAACCAGTAGCATTTCTAACTGCTCGACATGCAATGGAGTACATATGTTGATCCGTAGTATCAGAGCATTCGACCAAATTTGCATTGTCAGAAAAGATGTTATGAACATTCGTTGATGATGACGATGCATTCTTTGATTTCTTATTATCAAGTATTAATTTTCGAAGCTTACGCCTTTCATTCGGTGAAGTAACTAAATAACAGAGAAAGTATAATATGTACGAAACACAAGAATCAGCCACTTGGAAACATAAAACGGAAAAAAGTATACTTATAATCAAATTCAAGAGCTATTACCATTTGTGATATCTGAAATAGGAGATCTATTAGAGATATCTGAAACAGGAGTTCTCATAAGAGGACCTACAAAAAAAAAACCAAGTAGAATTATGATTTCAATCTAAAAGCTGATTTTGATTTGGGAAATGATGAGTTAAGAAGTTATAATTTCACTTACTGTGTAAATTTCGTTGAGATGAATTAGCAGCTGTAGAAGATGAACGTGAATTCTTTGACATTGCATACATGAGAGAAGGAGAAGGATTCAAAAGAAGAACGAGTAAAAGATCAGGAACATTAAAAAATAGAAGAAACGGTGATTTTTAAATTTTGAATTACAATATGTCATACCTAAGGATTAACATAACCTCAATAAATTATAATATTCCATTTTTAAATTTTGAATTACAATCTGCTGGTTCAGACCTGTTTCCAGTTTCTTTCGTACAACGCGTCTTGGTCTATATATTCTATTACACGACTTGATACAGACGAAGTCAACGGAGATATGCACTAACAAACTCCCCCTTGGATGTTGACGAGTCTCCAGTGTGTCGAGTCTTCAGTCTTGATCAGTCTTCTCGCTCTCTCCAAAATGTCTTTCTCTGTAGGCATCCTCATCAATCTCTATCTTCTATCAAAATCTCAATCTGGCTCTATCCTCTCTTGATCAGATCTCTTGATTCTTTAAACTCTTCAGCATTAGCAGCTTCTATCTCGAGCTTTGTTCTAGAATCTGAATCTGGCTCTTATATCTTCAGACTCCCCCTTTCGATAAGCTGGAATCGCAGTCTGGAATTCACAATCTGCAAGCTTTCACAGGTTCAGGAACGTCTCCTGGCTCTCCGTAGCAACATGATCAGAAAACTGGCTCTAATCTGCATATGCTAATGCGGAAATCCTCAGGAGTCGAACCTTAGCTCTTTCAAAGCTTTTTACCTGCACAAACTCTACTTAAAAAATTAAAATTTTTATTTATAACAATTTTAATCTCTGCTTCAACCATTTGTATTTGTGACACTCAAATTTGGTTTCAAATTAATGAACCATTTAATCATTTCAAAATCATTTTTCATTTCGAACAAACTCTCCCAACCCTGTTGTCATTCATCATGTTTAGCACTTGGAATTTTGAAAATCAGCTTTTCAACATCAGTTGTCGAAAATAAGATGAAATAAAATCTCTTTGAATTTTCAAAAATTCATGCTAAAACACATTCTTTTTGGATTTTTTCTTTAATGAAAAGCAGTAAAGAAATATTTACAGACAATATTTTTGTGAGTTTGTGTAAGAGGATCATATCAGTTTATGATAATCACTAACACCGTTGACCTTTTTTAGACTTTAAGTTCTAAACGATTCACTTAGATTGTCAGTATACTGATCCACTTAAATTTTTACACAAAGTTCAAATGTTTCGAGATACGAGAATTAGTGTTTTAAGCATTTAACTTATTTGCGTGTCCCACCTCAGAATATACTCCCGTATCAAGATTCCTATATTTAGTCTTACAGGTGAATGTACACTAATGATATCTGTAAACGGGTAATGTGAGACCATGAGAGCTCAAGTTAGAACTTCCGTTCAGACAAAGAGATGATGGCTCGACTTTAGGTGTGTCCCGTTTGGGGATCTTTTCTTCAACAGCACATGATTAGCATTTTTCAATCTTTCATCATTTTTTATGCTGAGGGTGAGCTTTATGATTAAAGCAGTGCAGAATATTATATGTGGACTAGGCTATTGCTTTCGCAAAATCAGAAGTCCTGGTATAATACCCAGATATCATCGCGCACAAAGACCTAGTATGTCAGAAATAGACAATCTTTCAAACAAGATTTCGGGGGTTACCCATATATCCGAGAGATGTTCCTCATGAGATAAGTAAGTATTAGATATTTAGGTTTATATCTCGAAAACAATCTACTGAATGTATAAAAACCTACTGGCATATCATCAGTGAGACCGTTTATCACATATTTAACTTTCCAAATCTTTAGCATTATGTGATTGTCTACTGATGTACTATCATTTCCTCTTTTTCACAACAAAACTCATTTTTGATTTTTCGATGTTTTTGGCTTTTAAATTTTATCATGTTTTTGGATTTTTCAAATTTTCAAAAGTTCTAAAATTTTTTACTCCCCCTAAAATCAAAAATATGTTTCAATTTTTGATTTTCTGGGAAAATTTGAAAATAAACGCAATAAATTGTACAAATAAAATGACAAACTGATGTGAATTGCCTCAATTCTCCATCCTCTTGGCTTAAACAATCAGAACTCCCCCTGACAACAAACTATTTTCCCATTATGATTTCAAAACACTTAAATTTATTTTAATCAAAATGGTTTTTCCGGAAAATTAGTTTTGTTGATTTCACACATCATGGGGATTCATTCATCATTTTGTTTTCAAATTACCACTTGTAATTTCACTTTTCCTTTTCTTTAACCACTTGTATGAAAGTTAAGCCAAGTTCAACTTAATGACCTTGATTAACCACTTGTAGGTTCTTATCAACAATACTACTTGAAAGACGAAATATCACAGTTGTGAATTTCTCAAGAAAGATGCCGATTCCTACTCCCCAATTACCAACCTGGGAGTTCCGGCAAGTCAGGATTTTAAGCAAAGAATACAGACACCCAAGCCTGACCAGCTTTGGGTGTAACCTGTTCAATTTCACTTTTGAACATTCCTTTTTGCTTCATAAAATTCTTTTACCCCTTTTTCCTTTCCATCAACCATCTTTCCAAAGATATATTTCACTTTGCCATTAAACGCTTTTTCGACATCAAATTCTTTCTTTTCAGAATAGAATTGATTTGAAATCTCTACTTTTCCAACTTTTGATTTTAAATTTTCAGTCCGCAATAGTGGAAAGTTTGCTTCATCCATTGGTGGAACTGAATTTTCTCTTTTTAGCTCAACTTGTGGCTCCTCTGACTTTGACGAGTCAGATTCATCACCAGAAAGTGGCTCCTTTGCTTCCGAAGAAACAAATTCATCGCCAGATTTAACATCTGATTTCTTAACAACCCACTTGTGATTATTAAGATTCACTCTTCTTTTGTAAAACCTTTTTGAACTCTCAACAACTTCAAATGTAGAATTTTTAAACACTTTGAATTTGTCCGTTGGTGGTTTAGTTTTATCAACAACTTTCTCTTTAAGTTTAGAAGACACTTCCTGTTTTATGTTGGTTGCCATTTGACAATTCCAAGCGATGTGACCAACTTTTTTGCATCGGTAACAGGTTCTTGTCTCCTTTTTCTGATTATCTTCATTCTTCTCATTTTTTTGTTTTTCTGCAAGAAACGCTTTGTTTGATTGTTTCCAGAATGAGCTCTTTTTCTCTTCTTCAGAACTTGCTCCCGAAACAAATACAGTATTTGATTTAAAATCTTTAATATTTTGATTATTTTCAACATCAAAACCCAACCCCTTTCTTTTTGAAATTGCTTTTATGATTCGGTTTCTTTTGATTACCTGGACCGAAACCTTTCTTCTTGTTTAAACGTTGTTGAACTCTAGAAGTATATTTAGGTTTTGAAAATCCCATTTTATCTTTTATTTTTGAAAACTTTATTTTTATCAATTTAAAAACTGTTTTAATATTTTCAATTTTCACATTTTTAATTGGAAATTCGTCATCAGAATATAATTTGTCTGAATCATTCAAAGTATATGCCACTTTGATTGGTTCGTCATTCAAATTATTTTTTGATATCAGAAAATCTTTAATGTAAACCCTTTTGACCGATGATTTCGAACTGTCAACTGATGAACTTGAGCTCTTAGATTCAGACTTTGACTCTGACTCCTCATCCTTATCCAACACCTGATCGACCACTTTCTTTATTAACTCAGACTCATCATCAGTTTCAGACGATGTGAATGTGACATCAATGTTGTCTAGTAACTCATCAGTTGTTTCAGACTTTAACTTTATATTGACTGCCTTTTTGAGTTGTTCCGAATTTGGTTTTCTGGGAGAATAACCTTCCCAGATCGGAGGTGGACACTTGTTATAATTTGCACTTTGTTTCTTACCAGTATCCGTATCTTCCGACTTCTTATCTTGAAAAGCTTTAAAACCTGCTACTGTAGGATAAATTCTATCAATCAAGTAATCAGAACTTGAGTAACTCATGAGCAATCGTCTGATTCTTTCATTCTCAATCTTTTTAGTCTCCAATTCCTGCTTTAACTCTGCACACTCTTCAATATAGTGATTGATGGCCTTCTGCTTAGACATCATCACTGCATTCATTATTGTCAAAGCATCTTCCCTTTCTGAGTTTGTCTTTTCCAACTAGTTTACTGTTCTGTTCAACACATCATAAGAATCTTTCATGTACTTAACATCGAACAACAATTTTTCTTTCATCTCGTCTAGCTCACTATACTTCTTATCTTTCTCTTCACAATGTTTGCATGGTTCCAAACATTTCAGACAAGGTTTTGTGACCTCTACAATCTTTTCAACAACTTTAACCTCTTCACTCTGTTCATTCTTCTCTTCCACCTGAACAACATTCTCACAATTTACCTCTTTCTTTTCTTTTGCTGCTCGTTTCTCCTTTAGCTTCTCCAATTTATCTGCAAAATAAAATTTGAAACTTTCAGGAGATAAATGAGTTTTACCAATGTTTATTTGTTTAATTTCTTCATCATCATCACTGCTATCAATTGGTGATTGAACAAAGACTGGTGTCTTTTCTGAACTATCTTCTGAAGAAACAGACTCTCCATCTTGACTTTTCTCATCATTTGCAAACACATCCATCTATTCTTTCATCAACTCTGGCTCTTGAATGATCTGTGCAATAAATGCTCTAAACTTTGAATTACTTTCAGCCGGAATATATTTGTCCCAGCTAAATCCCTCTGACAATCATTCATCTTCTTGATCTGGAGGCATAGTAATACAAGCTTTCTTCTTTCCATCTTCAATCGGAATAACACGGGATGATGACGGTTGTTAAGCTACCTGATGATATATTGCTTTCCGATAATATTCATTGTTCCCGAAAGGATTCTGAGCTTCACCTGCTTCTCAGTTGGTACATTCCCTCTTGACATGTCCTTTTTCCCTGCACCAAAAACAAGTAACTTTAGACTTATCAAAACCTAAAGTAGAAACATTAGCATCACGTAAGTCATCTCTTTCGGTAATTTGCTTAAATTTCTCAGCTCTCCTTAACACGCTCGCTAAACACCACTTAATATCCATTAGTTCCAATTCCTAAGCATAAATCTGATCATAATCCTCTTTTGTTAACATAGGATTTCCGATCCTTCCCGCAACCAAACTCTCATATGATTCTAACACGGTAACTAGTAATGCCATATGACCTTTAGCGACTTCTTCAGAGAAGATGCAACGCGATGTTGCATTGTAGCACATGACCATTACCATTGTTTGAGCTTTGAGATTGATAATTTGAAGTTGAAACATTAGGATTAACACTAGGTTATGAAGAAAATCCACTGTTGTTGATTGAGCTTTGATTGAGTGATCCGGATGAGTTTTCTGCGCTGAAAGCGGATTGGATCTTTGGGCTTGCTTCAACATTTTGAACATTACCTTTTAAATACATCTTGATATCTTGTTGACCACTTGAATTGTTCATTCTAGCGATCTTTTGTTGTTCAAGATCTTGTCCTTCAAGTTTTTCAACGAATTGAGCAATTGTCAATCTATCATACTCTCCGGTATTCTTCAAAATCATAAGATATGTACCCCATTCTTTTTAAGGTAAAGCATCGGCTAATTTTTCAACCCATTCCTCTCGGTATTTATTGATATCCAACCGACTCATTGAACGTACTAAATGACAATATTTCTCGATAAGAGTCTTTGTAGTTTCACCCGGCAAACTTGAGAACAATTCAATTTCTTTTTTTAATAGTGACTTTTTATTCTTGATCATTTCCGTACTTCCTTCGAATTTTGTACGAAGTGCTTCCCAAATCGAACGTGCACTATCATCATGTTGAAGCAATATGAAAATGTCTTCTTTCACGGCTTGTTGAAGCAAACTTATCATCATTTTTTCTGCCTTGTACATTTCTCTCTCTTTTTCCGTAAATTCAGAAATATTCTTTATAACTCCCACATTATTACGAGTTCGAACGTACTTAGTTTCAATACACTCCCAAGACCTTAGATGATTTGCTTGAACCCAGTTTTCGAACCGTTCTTGCCAACTATAATATTCTTCAATGCTCATCAGCTTTGGGGGTTTCTGCAACGTTCCCTTCTCATTCTCCATGTTTACATTCTGAGCAATGGTAACAGGAGTACCCGGGGCAGTAGCAAATGCATTATAAAATTTGGAATCCATGTTTCGGTTTTAAAAATTCCCAATAACAGATTGTTCAAATGATCTGGAAATTCTTTCACACGACTTGGATCAATTCAAGCAACCTGGATCTGGTGCGATCTGGATTTGGTGCGACCTGATCAATTCCAAACGACCTGGACCACCTCTTGCGACCTGGAGTCCAATTTCACACGGTCTGACTGACGTGGGCGGTTATATACATCTATTTACAGTATCTTCACGCGCCCAGCGAAATGTGTTTTATATTTATAAAAATGGTTTATACCTTAACATTAAAACACACACAACAAAGGACAAGTGTATCCCGTCTTATATGCAGCAAAGTATTGGTAAGAGCCAGATATCGATCCATGGAACACGGGCGTTATAATGTACTGAATCTTTATCATTAATTTACCAGATAAAAAGATAGGTGAATGGTTGTTTAACTAAGTTATCTAAATTATATCTAAAACATAAATATACTATTATCTTGTTCCACAAACAACCTAAACATGTTATCTATCAGATATGTCACAAAAGCACTTAATCAATTTTCCAATTTTAAGACAGTTAGTCATCCGCTAGGAGTTTTCTAACATGATGATTCTTCGGAAAGTTAACACGATAAACACATGTTAACCACCTAAAATCATTCTTTAGCAAGCTATTGATATTCATTCATGTAAATCTTTAAAGATAGATTAGTCATCCGCTAGGAGTTTTCTAACCTCGCTTATCAAAGAAAGCAATACCGATGGTCACAATACAACCACCAGGATAAGCATTTAAGTAGATCATATAACAACATATTTCACCTTTACAAGTCTTGAATACAAATCTACCATGTCAGCAATTTCAGACCAAAACTACTAAACAAGGATCATAAACCGCATGCAAGAACATGTAATCAACACCATATAATTCGTTAGAACCCTTACGTGCAAGAAAGTATTCCTAATCAAAATAAGATATATCTTGGATAAAACCAATACCCCTCTCGAGTTTCATGGTGTAAACAAGTTTACAAACAAGTGATTAATCATGAAATAGTTACCATCCCACTAACCACAGATTCATTATCCAAAATAATCAAACATAATCAGGAACTCAACATCAATGAAACGTTCATTATATAATCATGAAGATTCAAACATGAAAAAGTACTAAGTTTCATACAAACAAGATTACAAGATTAAGATTATTCAAGAAACAAGTTCATTACTACTATTACATAATACTACATTAAACATAAACTAACATCAGCTCATAACTTGCAAAATGATCAGAATACATGTTCAAGAACAAGGAATCGAACAATAAACAAGCAAGGAATTGATGGGTTGGATCGGTTATGCTTCCACTCGATCATTAAGCTTCAAATGGGTCTGATCAGGACTGCTTCGGAACCCAGAAATCGCCCAGAAACATGGAGAAAAAGCCCCAACATTTTGATCAGTAGCGAATGCTGCTATTTATAGGCAATTTTCAGTTTGGCACGGCCATGCGATGGGTCGCACGGCCGTGCGGTCAGGCCTTGTCGGGTGACGTCATTTTCAGCGATATCGGGTCAGCCAAGTGGACTAGTGGACAACTTGTCTAGGTCACCAGATCGGCATGGTCATGCGACTGGTCGCACGGTAGTGCGAGGTCATCAGAATCGTGATCAGAAAGTATGGTCCAGGTGGTGCATGGGGGTGCGGTTGGCTCGCACGGGAGTGGGGTTCGAGTAATCAATGGCACCATGAGTCACACTGGCAGTGCTTCCGAGGTCGGAGGTCTCGCACGGTAGTGCGGTTGGATCGCACGGCCGTGCGACACCTGGCAGTCATCAGATTTTTGTCTGTTTTATCAGAAATGCATCAGAATTTGTCCGTTTTCATCAGAATTTTCCTTTATGCTCTGTTTAAGACCTGAAAATATAAAAGTACCGATTTTGGTACCTAACCGTCGTGTTTTCGGTAAAAATGCTTAAAACGGAAGTGTTTTGGGGTATAAAAACATGTATAATTTAACGTATATCAAACATCCCCACACTTGAACTTTGCTTGTCCTCAAGCAAACTTAAAATAAAATACGGAATCAAATCTGAATATTTACAAAGTTACTAATTTGTTTGGTGGTCAAATTGGTTTTCAAAAAGTCATCATCAAATATTTAAAACAAACAAGCTTTGCTAGATGTATGAAAGGATAATTATAAAGCAATGATTCAACATTCGATTGACTTAGCATGCAAATCTCTATATTTCTCACAATGTTCACACACACTCAGTTAAATTTCTGAATCATACATATAATGTGTATGTTAAACACTCGATGCCTAGTCAATGAATCATGTAATATTATAAGTTTGTCAAAAGATCTAATCTCCACCAATTAATATGTGAAAAACATAAATCAAGAGGTCTTTGATGGGTTGTAACGTTAGGCTAGGGTTAAGGGTATGGAATGGATATTTGAAAGTGGTTAAATGGTTAAAACTCGGCGGTTATTTGTAACTAGCGTAAATGAATCAACAACTATACATAAATAACGCTTAAAGACGATTTTACACTTTTCGAGCGATACAACATATTTGTACTATTTAGCGCTTAAAATTGCTCTAATTTGATTGTCTTTATTCTGTTTTTCGATCTCTATTTTCTGGGTTTTTTTTAAGGAAATAGTTACAAACAAGCTAGTTGGATAATAACTTTGGCCGAGTTTTAACACAAAGGTTTAAAAATAAAAAGGCTAAATTTGGTTAAGTAGGCTAAGTACTTGGGTAAAATTGGAAAAACACGAAAAATAGGCTCAACATGGCGAACTAGTGGATAATGTTGGGTGCGGGATATAAACAAAGAAAAAGGCTAACACAAAATGGTAACCTAAGTGCCTCCATCATTTTCATGCAATTTCACATATTCATGATCTTGAAAAGTATACAAATGACAAGTTCTAAATTACATGAAACATCCGGCTCACTCATTTTCCACAAAAACAAAGAAGCATTGAAGAAAGCAGTAAAGGCTCAAAAATATGCTCACGTAAACGGAAGGAATGGGTATAAATATAAAGGTAAACATCCTAGTCTTTCTTTTGTTTCGTCACGCTTTTAGTTATCTTTTTCAAAAATCAATTTGGCTTGTCGGTTTTGATCAAATATGATGCTTTCTAAAGAACACAACTGACCGTTTTTGTATTTTGTATTTTTTTTTACAAAAACGAAAGGACAAACAAAGTTAACCATAATCCCTCCCCACACTTGAACTTCACATTGTCCCCAATGTGAAACACGTATTAGTTAAGCGATTATGAAGAGCTAAACTAATAATGTGAAAAAGGATAAAGGTACTCCCTCAGAGTTGGAGTAGACTTGTATGAAATAGATTTTGAATATAAGTCTTCTCAACTCTGTGTGCATTCCTTACAAACCTGCCAAGTACGTCACTTAACTAAAACAACAAACACTACTATTGATCAAACCGTTAGATGAGTAAAACCAAATCCATTATTAAACAAAAATAAACACACACTAAAAACAAGTAAGGAATCATACCTTGATTGAATATTTGAGTTAAATCCTTGCAAAAATTGGTTGTTTTTAGGAGTGGGAGAGCCAAGAACGGGTGTGCGGCCAGGTTTAGTAATTTTGAAGGGTTTTTGCAGAAAAGTCATTTTTATACCCTAAAAAATTACTGTTGCTAAAAAGTCGTACACGGACGTGCGCATCAACCTGTGTACTGTGGTTCGCAACGTTGTGCCGCTGTGCACGGTAGTGCAATCGGTTCACACGCTATTGCATGTCCGACGACCACCTTATGCACGCTGTTCTTGGTCAGATGTGATTATGAAGTGCACAGTCGTGTGGATCAGGTGCACGGCCATGTATCATCTATACATTTTGCAGACAGAAGTAACAGAATGCTCTTCAACTCCTTTTTCTCAATAAATTTCACCATTTTTGCAAGGTTTTACATGTTTTAACTTTAAACCAACTTCAAAACTTCTTAAGACATGAATCAATCTTGTTCAAACCTACTAAAAACAGAATAAGTTAACGAACAAGGAAATAAATGCGATAAATTTAATATTTACAAAATACCATTAGCGTGTGAAAACACGCTCGCTAAATTTGTCAGCGGGTCGATAGCTAGACTCCTTCTCCCCCTCACTTGTTAAACGTGCGGGGCTTTGACATACCCTTTCGGATTTGGCTCTGTGTTACCTGGAAGACCACCCGTGGGTCTCTCAGACAACATTTTAGCCAATTGTCCAACCTGATTCTCAATGGTCTGGATGGAAGCTTTCTGACTTCTCATCACCCCTTCTTGGACCAAGAAACGCTCCTCATGTTGGTGGTAACGGTTCTCGGCTATCTGATTAGCACAATTGAAGTTTCCTAACAGTTGTGCCATCATCTCCTCTAGTTTAGAGTTACTCTGAGAGGCGTGAGGCTGGGAACTGCTCCCGCAGCCTTGATCATGGTAATAAGGCTGGAAGGATTGACCTTGAGACTGGTAAGGCTGTCCCTGGGGCTGCTGTGGCGTGGGAGCACTCTGAGTGTATCCGAGTGGGTTTTGGTTCCTAGAGTTAGATTTCCACCCAAAGTTTGGATGATTCTTCCACCCCGGATTGTACGTGTTGCTGTAAGGGTTTTTTTGGGGCCTGATTTGATTGCCCAAATAGTCCACTTCTTCGTGGCCAGTAAACATAACACCCTGCTCACAAGTACCTAGCTTGTGTGACACTCCACACTGCTCACATCATGATTGTACCTTCGAAACGTTCTGAGCTTGATCAAACCTTGCTGCCAAAGCTCCGATCTGCGCTGCAAGAGCCGTATACGTATCCACCTGATGAACTGCAGGAATAGATAATGCTTTATTTCACACTCCACTGTGACGCGAACTCGACTTCAGGGTAGCTTTTTCTATAATTGCATAGGCTTCGGTTGGTGTTTTAGTTCCAATATCGCCTCCTGCATATACGTCTATGCGTTCTTGTGAGTCGTAGTTGAGTCCTTAGTAGAAGTTCAACACAAGTTGTCTTTTGGACAACCCATGATGTGGAACATCGATCAGAAGATCTTTGAACCTCTCCCAAGCAGCGTGTAGAGATTCCCCTTCGTCCTGTTTGAATGTCATTATATGGTTCTTTAGCTTAGCTGTCTTTTCCGGAGGGAAGTATTTTTGCATAAAAAGATCTGCCATCTCATTCCAAGTTGTGATGGACCCTGCTGGAAGTGACAAAGGCCAAGATCGGGCTTTGTCTCACAAAGAAAATGGAAATAGCCGCAAACAGATTGCGTCTTTAGAAACGTCTCGAATTTTAAAAGTCGCTCACACTTCGAGAAATGAAGCGATGTGTCGACCCGGATCTTCGTGATCCTTCCCATCAAACTGCACAGAATTTTGTAACATGTTAATAATACTAGATTTAATTTCAAAACTCGGTGCTGCTATCGTAGGTCGGGCGATGCTCGGTAGCAAGCCCTCTCCTCCTGGACGGCCGGTCTCATTCAGAGGCTGGTCGTCTTCCGCCATGATGCTTCCTTTGTCGTCCTCTGAACTCTCGCTGTCAGAAAGTATCACTGGTTCGTCGATTGCGGCCGCAATCCTTTGTGCAACAACAAGTGATCTTTCGCGAAGCCTCCTACTTCTTCTTAGGTTATTTTCTGGTTCGTTGGCTAGCTCAGCAATAGCGGGTACAAGGGTTGTGGACATTAACCTGCAAGTAATAAGGAATGCATTATACGAAAAAAAAAAACATAATAATAATATAAGTAATATAAATATAAACAATAATACTATTATATTATATACATATATATACAATTTATTATACATAACTATATAACTATTTACCTGCTTATTTACTTATTTACATCCAAAAACTTTTTCTTTTTTTTTCAGAAAATCTGATGAGATCTGATGAAATCTGATTATCTCATTAAAAATCTGAAATTTTTATATTTTACCAGAAATTCTGCTAACTTCATTAGAAGTCTAATAAATTTATCAGAAATCTGATGATTATATCAGAAAGTCTTTTTTTTATTTTTATATATCAGAAAATCTGATAAGATCTGATGAAAATTTTCTTTCCATCAGAATTTCTGATAAATCCATCTGAATTTACCAGAAAAGAAAATCTGGTAAATTCATCAGAAGTGAAAATTTTTGTCTCAGAAAATCAAATGGGTTTATCAGAATCCATCAGAAAATCTGATAAATTCATCAGAATTTACCAGAAAATCTGATGATTTTATCATAAAGTTTTATTTTCGTGGAGTAAATAAATAAACAATTGAATACAAATAAATGAACGAAAAAGCAGTTAACTAGATAAACAAATGAATAAGAATGAATAAATGCATAAATGTAACTGAAATAAATGAATATAAATGAAATAAATGAATGAAATAAATAAATAAATATATAAGCCGTTCGATTCCGAACATGGGCATAAATATAAATATAAACAGGAATGAAATAACTGAATTGAAATAAATAAAATACTGAAATAACAGTACTGGAATGAAACAAATAAATTAATAAATAAATAAATGAAGTACAGAAATGAAATGACTGAATTAAAATAACTGAAAAGAAAGAATAAAAGAAAAATGGTTCGATTCCGAACACATAACTAAATAAAAATTAGTCGAAAAATAAATAAAAAGTTAGTATGTTAGTAAGGTTAGTGGTTAGTAAAACAGAAAAAGAAAAGTTAGTCAAAAGTTAGTCCTAGTGGGCGTGCTAGGCTAGGTGTTTACAGGTTAGTAAATCAAAGAAAATAAAATAAATACAAAATGTACGAGTATTCACAAGTATTCACAGTTTGTACACCGGTAAAATAATAACTCGGATTGTTCCATTAATTTCGCCGTGTTCCCCGGCAACGGCGCCAAAAACTTGACGTGGGCGGTTATATACATCTATTTACAGTATCTTCACGCGCCCAGCGAAATGTGTTTTATATTTATAAAAATGGTTTATACCTTAACATTAAAACACACACAACAAAGGACAAGTGTATCCCGTCATATATGCAGCAAAGTATTGGTAAGAGCCAGATATCGATCCATTGAACACGGGTGTTATAATGTACTGAATCTATGTCATTAATTTACCAGATAAAAAGATAGGTGAATGGTTGTTTAACTAAGTTATCTAAATTATATCTAAAACATAAATATACTATTATCTTGTTCCACAAACAACCTAAGCATGTTATCTATCAGATATGTCACAAAAGCACTTAATCAATTTTCCAATTTTAAGACAGTTAGTCATCCGCTAGGAGTTTTCTAACATGATGATTCTTCGGAAAGTTAACACGATAAATACATGTTAACCACCTAAAATCATTCTTTAGCGAGCTATTGATATTCATTCATGTAAATCTTTAAAGATAGATTAGTCATCCGCTAGGAGTTTTGATATTCGCTAATTTACACATATTTTACTCCCCCATTTTATCCCCATTTTATGCGTTTTCGGCCGTAAAACCGTCATTCGGATACTTAATCATGTACACTTTTGTTTACAGGCCTAAAACAGCATACCAAACAAGATGATAGTGAAAACGAGGACTTTCCGGACAAAACGACAAAGCTGCAAACATTCTGTGGGAATTCTGACCTGGGCAAGCCGAACGGTCGTGCGACCTGATGAATGACCGTGCGGTTCCGACAAGTGCAGTCCAGCCCGGCAGTGAACGAAGGTGCGACTCGGCGTTCAAGATTATCCCGGTGATGCACGGGCGTGCGTCTGATTGCACCCCGTTCGGTTTCGATGTTCAGCCAATGTCCGGTAATGCACCACCCGTTCAAGAGTCTGTGCCGCCCTAACCCGGAGATGAATGACCGTGCGTCCCAAGGAACGGTCTTGCGACCTCGAAGACCAGTCAATTCTGCTAATGTCACAAAAGTATGGTGCAACGTAATTTAAAAGTGAACGGTCGTGCACTTTATTGGCACGACCGTGCGATCGCAAAAAGTTATAAAAAACAGACAGTAGCATTCTGTTCGTAACTCTGGGTTTTTAGGAGGTCATCAGGTGATTTCACAGGCTCCGGAGGCTTTGCTTTTGACCCGGATTCAAGCCACATTGTGCCGATAAGCTCCGTTTCTATCCGGATTCTCATTCTTATGCTTGTTTATGGTTTGAATTCTTAAGTCTTTCCATAATTTTGTTATGTTTCAAGCATTAATATTGATTATTATGTATTATTGTAGCCATTGGGCAAAAACACAACAATCCCTTGCTTGATTATAGCCATTAGTATATTAATCTTTGTTTGTAATGACATTTAGAAGTATTTTCTATGTTAACCTTTGATGATTAGCTTGCAACCTTGTTATTGATATTGATTTCTTGATTATAAGTAATTGTGTTGGATGATTGGTACTTGGTTAGTTGAGATAGTTGAAAAATGAAGCTTAATTAATCATGTATTAGTAAACTTTAAACTTGGTTAACTAGTTTACCTTGGTTAAAATGTGGACACCATGATACTAGAAATGGTTAGTGGTTTAATAAAATGTAATTATTGTTAATCAAGAAAGCTTGCCGTCACGTAAGGACCTTAACGGGTTAATGGTGTCGTTATGAATTCTTAATATAAATTGTTAACTTTGTTAGTAGTTTCGGCCAAAATTGCTTGCTTGGTGGATCTATATTCTAGATTTGTAAAATGAACTCGGTTGTGATTTAATCTAGTTTATGCTTGTCTCGGTGGTTGCATTGTGTTCATCGGTGTCGCTTTCCTTGTTTAAGTGAGGTTAGAAAACTCCTAACGGATGACTAACTTATTTTTAGGTGATTTTCATAGACATTTATCAATTGCACGTTAAAGAACAATTTTAGGTGGTTAAAGTGTGTTTATCGTTTTAGCTTTCTGAATGATTGTCATGTTAGGATTCCCGAAAGGGATACTAATTGTCTTAAAATGGAAAATTGACCGAATGCTTCTAGTGCCAAACCGACTTAGTTGACATGCTTTGGTTGTGTATTAAGCAAGGCTATTTATCTATTTTAGTATTTGAAATCTACTATGTTTTATAAGTATTTGTTTATGCTTACCTTAGTTTAATTAAAATCAAACAACTTATGTTTTTACCGGTAATTTAGTGACAAAGGTCTAGTATTATTTCTCCGCCCATTTCCGTGGATCGATACTTGGTTCTTACCGATACTTTACTACATATATGACGGGGTACACTTGCCTCTTTCGTGTGTGTTTTGATGTAAAAGTAATAATCACTTTTATAAATTTAAAACCAAATCGTGTGTAATTCCATTGTAAAAATATGTGTAGTCGCACACACGTCACCTCACTTATCAAAGAAAGCAATACCGATGGTCACAATACAGCCACGAGGATAAGCATTTAAGTAGATCATATAACAACATATTTCACCTTTACAAGTCTTGAATACAAATCTACCATGTCAGCAATTTCAGACCAAAACTACTAAACAAGGATCATAAACCGCATGCAAGAACATGTAATCAACACCATATAATTCGTTAGAACAAGTATTCCTAATCAAAATAAGATATATCTTGGATAAAACCAATACCCCTCTCGAGTTTCATGGTGTAAACAAGTTTACAAACAAGTGATTAATCAAGAAATAGTTACCATCCCACTAACCACAGATGCATTATCCAAAATAATCAAACATAATCAGGAACTCAACATCAATGAAACGTTCATTATATAATCATGAAGATTCAAACATGAAAAAGTACTAAGTTTCATACAAACAAGATTACAAGATTAAGATTATTCAAGAAACAAGTTCATTACTACTATTACATAATACTACATTAAACATAAATTAACATCAGCTCATAACTTGCAAAATGATCAGAATACATGTTCAAGAACAAGGAATCGAACCATAAACAAGCCAGGAATTGATGGGTTGGATCGGTTATGCTTCCACTCAATCTTTAAGCTTCAAATGGGTCTGATCAGGACTGCTTCGGAACCCAGAAATCGCCCAGAAACATGGAGAAAAACCCAACATTTTGATCAGTAGCGAATGCTGCTATTTATAGGCAATTTTCAGTTTGGCACGGCCATGCGATGGGTCGCACGTCCGTGCGGTCAGGCCTTGTCGGGTGACGTCATTTTCAGCGATCCCGGGTCAGCCAAGTGGACTAGTGGACAACTTGTCTAGGTCACCAGATCGGCATGGTCATGCGACTGGTCACACGGTAGTGCGAGGTCATCAGAATCAAGTTTACAAACAAGTGATTAATCAAGAAATAGTTACCATCCCACTAACCACAGATGCACTATCCAAAATAATCAAACATAATCAGGAACTCAACATCAACGAAATGTTCATTATATAATCATGAAGATTCAAACATGAAAAAGTACTAAGTTTCATACAAACAAGATTACAAGATTAAGATTATTCAAGAAACAAGTTCATTACTACTATTACATAATACTACATTAAACATAAACTAACATCAGCTCATAACTTGCAAAATGATCAGAATACATGTTCAAGAACAAGGAATCGAACCATAAACAAGCCAGCAATTGATGGGTTGGATCGGTTATGCTTCCACTCAATCTTTAAGCTTCAAATGGGTCTGATCAGGACTGCTTCGGAACCCAGAAATCGCCCAGAAACATGGAGAAAAACCCAACATTTTGATCAGTAGCGAATGCTGCTATTTATAGGCAATTTTCAGTTTGGCACGGCCATGCGATGGGTCGCACGTCCGTGCGGTCAGGCCTTGTCGGGTGACGTCATTTTCAGCGACCCCGGGTCAGCCAAGTGGACTAGTGGACAACTTATCTAGGTCACCAGATCGGCATGGTCATGCGACTGGTCACACGGTAGTGCGAGGTCATCAGAATCGTGATCAAAAAGTATAGTCCAGGTGGTGCATGGGGGTGCGGTTGGCTCGCACGGGAGTGTGGTTTGAGTAATCAGCGGCACCATGAGTCGCACTGGCAGTGCTTCCGAGGTCGGAGGTCTCGCACGGTAGTGCGGTTGGATCGCACGGCCGTGAGACACCTGGCAGTCATCAGATTTTTGTCTGTTTTATCATAAATGCATCCGTTTTCATCAAAATTTTCCTTTATGCTCTGTTTAAGACCTGAAAATATAAAAGTACCGATTTTGGTACCTAATCGTCGTGTTTTCGGTCAAAAACGCTTAAAACGGAAGTGTTTTGGGGTATAAAAACATGTATAATTTAACGTATATCACTGACTGATTTGTCACACCCCAACCGATGGCGGAAACATCGGGATGAGACGAACAAATTGCTCAAAACAACATAACACTAAATGTGACAATATAATTTAAATTCAATTTCATAAATGCTAAAATGTCATACATTGTTCAAATAAACAAAACAAGATTCCAACATAGTTTATTTCTAGGTGTTTTTCTAATCCACCCTAACTTGATTCTTGAATTCTTCATCTATCAACCTGCAACGTGTATTAAAATAACATCAACAAAAATGTTGGCGAGTATACAAGTTTGATACATAGCATAGTAGAATAAAATGTTTAAAAACTCATATCCAACACGAATAACATGATCCACTTTGCCTTTCCCAATAGACTAGCGGGAGGTTAACACGTTCAATTGGTTCAATACGATCAACTTGTTCAATACGATCAACTTGTTTTATACGATCAACTTGTGTTATACGATCAACGTGTGTTATACGATCAACTTGTGTTATACGATCAAATTGTGTTATACGATCAACTTGTGTTATACGATCAACTTGTGTTATACGATCAACTTGTGTTATACGATCAACTTGTGTTATACGATCAACTTGTGTTATACGATCAACTTGTGTTATACGATCAACTTGTGTTATACGATCAACTTGTGTTATACGATCAACTTGTGTTATACGATCAACTTGCATAGCATATGAGATTAACAAGCAGTAAAATGTTTCGTGTTTAAATGTGGATTGAGTGTGAATGTAACAAGTTTCAAGTGTGGTGTAATTTGAATATGAAATACATGTTGCACCCAAAGTGTTTAAAACGAAAATGGGATCGAGTATACTCACATTGATTGCGTTGCGTTTTCTTGGTAAAGAGATTAGAGATTGCCCACGAGATTCCAAGTGTTGCAACAAGTCAAGAGATTTACCCTAGTTATGATTTTGGGTATTCGTTAGTTTATGTTGGCAAAATGATTGATACGATAACGGGATTTTAGTGGAATTAATAATGATAATAACAAATAAAATTAACAATAATAAGAATATAAATGCTTAAAATAATGAGAAATAATAATATAAATTCTAATTTAAAAATAATGAGAAATAATAATATAACTTCTGATTTTATAGTTTATAATAGTAATAATAATACTATTTTGGAAAAATATTATTAATAAATTTGATTAGTATAGATATTAAGAATAATAATATTTATAATATATTTGTATTAATAATATTTAGTAAATCTGATTATATAGGTTAATAAATAATCTGATTATTATAAATAAAAATACTGAATTTGTATTTAATAATACTATCGATAATAATATTACTAGGCTTAATATAATGAGAACCGGTTAACTATTATATAACGTTAATAATAAACATAAATCAGTTATAACTAGTCAATCGGAAACGAAGACCGGAAAAGAAAAAAACGAAGGTTGGAAGGGTTACCGGAACAAACTGAATTTCCGACGTAAACTCCGGTGTAGGCCGCGTAGCAAACTTCGAACTTTCCGGAGATGAATTCCGGCAACGAGCAGCGATGGTTTTCTTCCGGTGAGGAGTAATGCGGTGAAGGTGAGGAGGAGAGAATGGGTGAGTGCCTCGGTTTTACAAGCCGGTATTTATAAGGTGGAGTCGGGATTGGGCAAATAAGGAAACGAAGTGATTTATGGTGTGATTGGTAACCAGAATTTGGTAAACTGGAAATCATGTGCTGGAGGATAGCTGGCTGGAATTATGTTAATCATCGAAGAAGAAAAGATGGAAAGGTTGACTGATTATATGCGTATTCAGTTTGGGCGGGTAGGTTTAAAAAGGAAAGTTTGAAATCGCGCATAAATATAATGTGTTTCCTAATATGTTCGGATGTGGCATGCCCGGCCGAGTGGTTAGTGCGCGTGTGTGTGAAGCTGAGGTCGCGAGTTCGAGTCCGGTTAAGGGCGGGTTTATACAAGAAACCCCCCTTTTTGCTTCTTTTCATTACTTAACTTAACTAACTGAGTTTTCTAACTCAGTTAGTTGGTTCCTTTATAAAACTAACCACTGAACTAACTAAGTTTTCTAACTCAGTTAGTTGGTTCCTTTATAAAACTAACCAGGTTAATCTTTAACTAGGTTATCTTTGAAGTTGTAAAGGGTTAACTAACTTAGTTAGTTTAATCTGATAAAATTTCTTTTTTTTTATTTATTTATTTCACAAAATATGATAAATAAATAAAATAATTTATTTATTTAATTAATTAAATTATTAAATTATTTATTTAATGTCGATAATTATTATAATTATTTGATTTAACCCAAATTTCGTACGAATTCCCGATTTTTGTCCGGTTTAGGGTAATCTCTTGATGATACTTGTTTCGAGAGTCAACACTAGGATATCTTTCCACTGTTTTTACGTGTTTGACATAGTTTAACGTGTTTTAACGTGTAATAACATAACATAGTATTAAAACAAGCATATGATTAAAATGATGCATTTTTCATTATGATCCAAGTCTCGAAATACAAAATAGGGTAAAATGAGAGTACACTGACTGAAATTAGAAAGTTTAATACGACTTGCTAAAAATAGAAAGTACAAAAATACGAAACGTTACAGTCTCCCCTACTTTAGGAGATTTCGTCCTCGAAATCTTAGAGGAAAGACTTTAGGAATTTTTTTTTTTTTTAACGAGGATAGATAAGACCTTGATCATAATGTTTGTTTAGGAAAAACTTGTTTTCATGAATGCACCATATAGCACCTTGTTTCACATAGAATTTCACATAGTATAACATGAATAAAGTGACATGAATTTTCACATAGGGTAACATGTATGATGAAAGCATAATAAATTTAATTTGTTCACAAAGGAGTAACATTAATTGTTTTAGATTGCGACAATAGTGTAAATTGTGACTCCCTAGCTTGAAATGAAGATAACGCTCAATGTAAAATCACATAGAAATTGAGATAACATAGAAGAGATTTAACATAAAATATGGATTGTCACGGAACGTAACATATGACACTTCCAAAGTGAATCGAAGTCCTTTTCGAATTAAGGAAACGTGCTTTGGCCTAATAGACAAATACTCTCATCGAGGAGCGACTAACGATATGTGTCCTTCCAGTTACTACACGTCCTTAATCGATTGAGAAATCGAAACTTTGGCGAGAGCGAAAATCGAGGAGTGGGACTAGTTAAACAAGATGCGAGTTTCACCTCTAACTTGATAACATCGTACCCTAGTGTGGTTGGTACTTATCAAAAGATAAGGGTCCACTAGAGTATGAAATGGAAATTCCCTTCAAGGTTTGGATATCACTCCTAACTTGAGGGTAGATTTCGTGCAAAAATCAAAGTATAGCTGAGTGAAAGTCATCACCAAGTGTGGGAATCACCCCTATCTTGATGAGTCTTTTCGATTGTGTTGTAAGAGTGTCTTCAAAGCCTCCAAGTGTGTATTGTGTTAGCCTTAGGAAAGGCATGTATATTAAAAGACCAAGAGAATAGAGGGAAGCAAAGAAAATAGAGAGGAAGTTGTTTTAAGCAACACATAGTGAATAAGCTCTTAAACTATAGACTAGGCAAGGCATTCCTACTTCCCTATAGTTATGGCTCTGATACCAATCTGGTATCAGAGTACTCCTACTATAGACTAGGGAAAAGTAAGGCAATCCTACCTAATTCCCTATAGTTATGGCTCTGATACCAATCTGTCACACCCCAACCGATGGCGGAAACATCGGGATGAGACGAACAAATTGCTCAAAACAACATAACACTAAATGTGACAATATAATTTAAATTCAATTTCATAAATGCTAAAATGTCATACATTGTTAAAATAAACAAAACAAGATTCCAACATAGTTTATTTCTAGGTGTGTTTCTAATCCACCCTAACTTGATTCTTGAATTCTTCATCTATCAACCTGCAACGTGTATTAAAATAACATCAACAAAAATGTTGGCGAGTATACAAGTTTGATACATAGCATAGTAGAATAAAATGTTTAAAAACTCATATCCAACACGAATAACATGATCCACTTTGCCTTTCCCAATAGACTAGCGGGAGGTTAACACGTTCAATTGGTTCAATACGATCAACTTGTTCAATACGATCAACTTGTTTTATACGATCAACTTGTGTTATACGATCAACTTGTGTTATACGATCAACTTGTGTTATACGATCAACTTGTGTTATACGATCAACTTGTGTTATACGATCAACTTGTGTTATACGATCAACTTGTGTTATACGATCAACTTGCATAGCATATGAGATTAATAAGCAGTAAAATGTTTCGTGTTTAAATGTGGATAGAGTGTGAATGTAACAAGTTTCAAGTGTGGTGTAATTTGAATATGAAATACATGTTGCACCCAAAGTGTTTAAAACGAAAATGGGGTCGAGTATACTCACATTGATTGCGTTGCGTTTTCTTGGTAAAGAGATTAGAGATTGCCCACGAGATTCCAAGTGTTGCAACAAGTCAAGAGATTTACCCTAGTTATGATTTTGGGTATTCGTTAGTTTATGTTGGCAAAATGATTGATACGATAACGGGATTTTAGTGGAATTAATAATGATAATAACAAATAAAATTAACAATAATAAGAATAGAAATGCTTAAAATAATGAGAAATAATAATATAAGTTCTAATTTAAAAATAATGAGAAATAATAATATAACTTCTGATTTTATAGTTTATAATAGTAATAATAATACTATTTTGGAAAAATGTTATTAATAAATTTGATTAATATAGATATTAAGAATAATAATATTTATAATATATTTGTATTAATAATATTTAGTAAATCTGATTAATATAGGTTAATAAATAATCTGATTATTATAAATAAAAATACTGAATTTGTATTTAATAATACTATCGATAATAATATTACTAGGCTTAATATAATGAGAACCGGTTAACTATTATATAACGTTAATAATAAACATAAATCAGTTATAACTAGTCAGTCGGAAACGAAGACCGGAAAAGAAAAAAAAACGAAGGTTGGAAGGGTTACCGGAACAAACTGAATTTCCGACGTAAACTCCGGTGTAGGCCGCGTAGCAAACTTCGAACTTTCCGGAGATGAATTCCGGCAACGAGCAGCGATGGTTTTCTTCCGGTGAGGAGTAATGCGGTGAAGGTGAGGAGGAGAGAATGGGTGAGTGCCTCGGTTTTACAAGCCGGTATTTATAAGGTGGAGTCGGGATTGGGCAAATAAGGAAACGAAGTGATTTATGGTGTGATTGGTAACCAGAATTTGGTAAACTGGAAATCATGTGCTGGAGGATAGCTGGCTGGAATTATGTTAATCATCGAAGAAGAAAAGATGGAAAGGTTGACTGATTATATGCGTATTCAGTTTGGGCGGGTAGGTTTAAAAAGGAAAGTTTGAAATCGCGCATAAATATAATGTGTTTCCTAATATGTTCGGATGTGGCATGCCCGGCCGAGTGGTTAGTGCGCGTGTGTGTGAAGCTGGTCGCGAGTTCGAGTCCGGTTAAGGGCGGGTTTATACAAGAAACCCCCATTTTTGCTTCTTTTCATTACTTAACTGAACTAACTGAGTTTTCTAACTCAGTTAGTTGGTTCCTTTATAAAACTAACCACTGAACTAACTGAGTTTTCTAACTCAGTTAGTTGGTTCCTTTATAAAACTAACCAGGTTAATCTTTAACTAGGTTATCTTTGAAGTTGTAAAGGGTTAACTAACTTAGTTAGTTTAATCTGATAAAATTTCTTTTTTTTATTTATTTATTTCACAAAATATGATAAATAAGTAAAATAATTTATTTATTTAATTAATTAAATTATTAAATTATTTATTTAATGTCGATAATTATTATAATTATTTGATTTAACCCAAATTTCGTACGAATTCCCGATTTTTGTCCGGTTTAGGGTAATCTCTTGATGATACTTGTTTCGAGAGTCAACATTAGGATATCTTTCCACTGTTTTTACGTGTTTGACATAGTTTAACGTGTTTTAACGTGTAATAACATAACATAGTATTAAAACAAGCATATGATTAAAACGATGCATTTTTCATTATGATCCAAGTCTCGAAATACAAAATAGGGTAAAATGAGAGTACACTGACTGAAATTAGAAAGTTTAATACCACTTGCTAAAAATAGAAAGTACAAAAATACGAAACGTTACATGATTTCAAACGATTTGATACAGTTCCAAATGACCTGATACACCTCGTGCGATCTGACTTGTTCAAACCGTGCGATCTGGGATTATTTTCAAACGACTTGACCCATCTCGTGCGAGCTGAAAGTTTTTTTCGAACGATCTGAACAGTGTTTCACGCGATCTGGTCCATTTTTATCAAGTTTTAGGGAATTAGGTTCTGATTTGTTCAAGGATTGATTAAAACTCAGTTTATGTGTTATATGTGAAATTCAGATCATTTTAACCGTAAAAACTCAGTAATTTTGATAAAAAGTGTAAAAGAATGAGTAGAAATGAGATTTATCTGTGAAAACAAGCTGAAATGGTAAGAACTCTTCCTCCTGGGCTCTGATACCACTTGTAGGATCGGTGAATCGATCAAAACGAGTCGATCAGAAGAGTTCTAGATCAAATCAGAGGCGGAATTCATTGATTTGATCTTCATTCAGCTTGATATACACTTAGAAGTAGATTAATTGTCGATTGTATTGATTTCACAAAGTTACACGAGCTGGCGACACTTCGGCAGAGCTTCGCTATCGGAATCAGAATGTTACAAATGAAGAACCAAGACCTCCTATATATAGGGATCAGCAGGTCGCATGAACCAGTCAAGTCCAGTTCGCACGAACTGGTCACTTCGTGTGAACCTGCTGGTTCAGACCTGTTTCCAGTTTCTTTCGTACAACGCGTCTTGGTCTATCTATCTATTACACGACTCGATACAAGACGAAGTCAACAGACATATGCACTAACATGAAAAGAATGACATAATGAAGATTTAAACCTGGTTAAGATTGAATATGGCGCAGAGCGCGGCAAGGATCTCATCATCGTTAGTGGCCATTGAAATACCATAGTTTTCAACTTGATGCTCAATGTTATAGTCTTTAACACTTATGATGAATGCATACCTCTTTCTAATCAATGTGTCAAAAATCTCAGGATATGGTTTCGGTATCTCTCCAGAATTAACAACCTATGATTTTATAAAAATTAATAGAAATTACAATGAGCAGAATGATTCCATAATTGAGAACATACAATTTTATAAAAATTAATTTTAAATTATATTTACTACATGGCCAAATAACTGAATGCATGTATTTGTTACCTGATCCTGGATTGCAAGTAACTCTTTGGCAGTTTTCCTAAGAATCTTGTAAGCTTCGAAATCAAACAGTGTCAAAGACACAGTCAGCGGAATAGTCTTGCACCCTAATAGGTATATTGAACCTATCAAAGTTAAAAACAAATGAAAACATTAGTATTACTAATAACAAAAGTATGTTTCATATTAGTATTTAGTATAAGGAAATAAAACTGTAATCTCAAACCGCGGAATAGAATAGATGTCGACTCCTTCACATTTATCATTTGTACACACCAAAGATTTTGCATGATCAACATCAAATGAACCATACGCATTTTCTTTCGTTACAAATCTTTCCTCCACACCTGACTTACAGTGGTTACAACCATTGTAATACCAAAGTTTATCAGTGCATATAGTTGTGATTGTGCCAAGAACCAAAACCTTCTTTGTCTACCAATATCAAACAAAAATAATAATACTTAGAAAAGACTATAAAAAAACTCAGCATGTAAAGTACTTATAAGAAAATACACGCCATTGATATGGTTCCAAGGAAACCAATAAGCATGAAATCAGGGTTATTAAGAAACTCATCTTCAACACTTGAGATAACGTTTGAACCAACATGCTCATTTGATGAAGATGAAGCAGAAATTTTCTCTACATACCTAAACAGATTCATGTGATCAAATTAAAACGTAAAAAGTAAATGTAGGTACAAAATAATATTGTTTAATGTTTATATGTATATTACTAACTATACCTCTTCCTAAAAGAGGATATCTCTTCAATGTCAATGTCGATAAAAAGTCTGCTAAGCTCAAACCCGTTTGCAACTCCACGCTTGCCTGAATTAAAAAATAAAACCAAATGTAGATCAATATAAATAGTGTCAAATTTAAAACATATAAATAAATATAAATATAAATTACTAAATAAAAAATTAAACTAATTAAGTTTAAATTGTACCTTTGTAAAGGTTGACCATATCAAAATGACAAAGGATAACAACATATTTCTCTCGTTTCTTATCATTCATGTAAGCAAACATGTCAATAGCAAAACCATCCCACAAAGTAACCAGACACTTTTGGCCTCTAAAATATTAACATAAAACATAATAACATCAAGCAACCTTGTAATGCTTTAAACATCATAATGCAACAACTTAATAAAAAGAACTCACTCAAGGTCTTCAACTCTAAGATTAAGTCTCTTGCCCTTGCTCCCATCCTTCTTTGATGTATCCTCTAGATTGAAACATACTTCCACATAACCAATGCAATCTATAAACAAAAATATATTGCTAAAAGAAAACAGCATTAAGAAGAGATAACATGAAAAAAAAAACAATAAGACAAAACAATACATATATATCATGTAGTGATTTACATACCAATAACTGTATTAACTTCAATTTTATTTTAACAACATCCTTGAGGTTAACGAAATTAAAACTGTATTTCGGTCCAGACCAGTCAAGGCATTTCTCAACAGAAGTACAGAAATACAGTGATATTTTGTCATTGCTCTTGGTATACTTAGCAGAGGACTTATTAGTAGCAAGAGACGGTTTGGTGATAAGAAGACATTCATCCAACTGAAGGAAGTCTTTGAATTTTCTTAGCATCTTATGCATACAACTGGCTTGTATCATAGTTCCCTAAGAATATGAAACATCCGATTAAACAAAAAACGTGTTATATAACATTTGGATATTCATATGTCCAAAAATATTGTAAGACAAATATATACGGTACCATCTCATCCATGAAGATCATATCAAGACGACATATTTCATTTTTGTTATCATTCATCATCTTCTTCGAAATGCTAACAATCTTCACTCTAATCGAATAGTTGTTTGAGAATGTATTAAGATCGTTAAGCATGCTAACCTTTGCAACCTCCATTTGAAGACTGTACATAAAAAAAAGAATAAGCAAAATATAACTATTGCTAAACGTAATATGATAATACAATAAGCATGGATGTTCTCTAAAAAAAAATATCAAGGTTGGAATTCAAGCTTACGATTCTCCAATAAAAATTTTAATTGAATGTAGTGGCAAATGTAATTTCAAATGTAAGTAGTGTATATCCTTATATGCTGCTTTATTAAAGTCATTAAACATTAGAAATGATATGCAAAGTACGAAAAAAAAAAAGAGAGAGAACGTCAATTTTAAATTACCATTTTGTATATTTTAAATTTCAAAATTACTGATATTATTAGTAATTACTGACTTGATTTGAAAGCAATTGTCATAATGAATTTTCTAAATTTTATTTTAACTTTAATTAAGAGATAATAACCGTCAATTTGAAATTCACATTTTGCTTAATTCAAATGTCCAAAGCTCAAGAAATTAGCATTAATTATTGATTTGATTTGCAACAAATAGTCATCAAGAATTTTTTTTATTTTTTAATTTAACTTTAAATTTTATCATGAAAACAATGTTGGAGGAACTCTTATGTCATTGGAATGTAACGATTAGGTAAAATGGTAATTTGATTGTAATTCTAGTTTTCATTTGATAATTTCAATCTATCACTAATTAACAACATCAATAATAAAAATGTGAGCAGTGACTGTTTTTTTTAGGGAAACCGCTGATGGTCAATATCAGTGGATGTCAACAATAAAAAAGAGAGCAGTGGCTATTTTTTCCTATCAGTGGATACCCAACAGTTTTTGAAACACTGATGTTTGGTCAGTCCGTGTTGACCACTGACTGACCAAACATCAGTTTATAGTACAGATCAAACCACTGAAGTGATGTGATAAATACTTACATATAAACACTGTTGTGATAAACACTGTTACATATAAACACTGATGTCATAAAAATTGTTACATATAAAACACTGAGGTGATGACATCTACAACCTAAGAGACTATAAAACACTGATGTGAAAAACACTGTTACATATAAACACTGTTAACATAAACAAAGATAGAATAACTAATGTTGATGTTGAACCACTGTTGTTGTTGGACAGTGTTTCACCTTTGGTTTATCAGGCCTTTGGTTCATCAGTGCTTGTCTTCAACATGACTTTGGTCTTGATCAGTGGTTTGGTAATTGAACAGTGGATGATGTTCATTAGACTTTGTGTACAACCATCGTTATATCCAATAGTTGTTAGGCAGATCAGTGTTTTGCCTTATTAACTTGTTATAACCACTATCATTGTAGGAAACTTAGCTTAGCAGTGCTTATTGTAGGAAACTTCAGTTTACCTACAACAACTGATGAATTTAGAATGAATAACGCAAACTACTGTTAAGTCAAACAGCTGATGGAAAACTTTTAAGCATTGCTAGTGATTAAAACACTGATGGTGATTAAGAAAACTACGTTTAATTGCTCAAATTGAGATGACGGGTGATCTGCAAGCGATTACAAATGAATCAATGCATCAATAAACGGTAAATCAAAACGTTACAAGTACCAAAAAGTAAATCACACCAATTGAAGTTACCTTGGTGTTGTGCAATCACTTTGATGTCCATGACAAAAGCACCTTCATAAAAAAACAATGTAAAACTAATTGTAAGATTAAAACATTCAGTGACTTACAGTACACGGGTCCAAATGATCTCAATCATGCACTAAAATTCCTATACTCATCTGAGATTGTCTTCCGCTCCCCATCTTAATTCGTCTCTCCACAACTTCAATTGTAAAGAAAAGGGCAAAAATCAAATACATGACTAAGACAACCTCATTGAAAGTGGGACTGTAAAGGAATACCATACCGAATTACAAAAAGGGATGAAGCCTAATCTTTTGGGCTGGTATCACCTATCAACAGACCTGGTATCACCTTTCACATTTCCATCTCCTCAACAATCGTCCGGCAGAGGTTGCTTCTAATCAACAAACTCTATAAAATAATAATAATAAAAAAATAAGCATAAAATCTATATATTCTGCTTGGATTTATAGAATAATAGGGAAAGTTGAAATAAAAACAGAGGATCAAGAAACATAGGAGCATAAAAAATTACTAACATGGGTGAATAAATCAACAAAAAAGCTTGTGAAAGACATAAACTACAAACATATCAAAATCAGTCTACTCGTAATCACGTGATATAATAAAGCAAGCATCTGAATAAACAATAACAAAGGAAAGACAAAATCAAAAGCTACAAACAGAGTTATTCATAAATTTCATATATATACAATAATAAAAAGATTATTAGAACATACCAGTGTCACCGATTAAGATAAGTTTGTACAAAAGGGTTCATCGAGTACGATAAGAAACCCTAGGAGATCTGCTTCTTCTTCTGAGGGTACAAAAGGGTTCATCGTGTTCAGTATGAGAAAATAGATAAAACGAAATAAAATTTCTGAATGAAAAAATAGATCTTACATGATTATTCTCTTCTTCAACCACTCGACGGTACATGATTTAGGGTTTCAAACACAGATGTATCCAATAGAAGTAACCTCTGTCGTACGTTGTTGAGGAGATGAAAATGTGAAGAAGGAGAAGGATGAACATCAGAGAGAAAGAGGATCTGAACATCGATCGGAATAAAGCAGAGCAGAGGGATAGAGAAAGTGGGAAGCCCTAAATGAGTAAATGAGGGAGGATATAAATAAAAGAGGGCAGTGGTACTGTTGGGTGGGAAAATGGAAAAAACGATGGGATAATTAAGTGACATGTGACCCAAATCACTTTCATTTATTATATATAATAGATATCTTAGATAAATTGAATATACGAAGGGTCTTAAAAGATTCCTCAAATAAAGAAAATTGCATCTCCGGCCTTATGTAGCCAAACTTTATCCTCAATATATATTGTTGTAAACGTCTCTATATTTGATTTGACATTAATATAGTCTTATTTTCTAAATCTTGACTTGAACATCTTTAGAAACTTTATTCAATCTTCATTGCAAACATATCAGTCATTGTATTTGCCTAATTTCATAAAGATTAATACTAAGTGCTAGAATTTTATGATGGCTGGTAAGGTGTACACTTACATAAGTGCTTTGTAGTTTTGTAATCAACACTAGGCAAGTTGGCTTTTTTTTGTTTGTGACTTTGTGCGATAGACACTTAGTCTTTGTAAGCTTGCTTTGAGCATCTTTAACGGTGCTATGGCACCGTCCGAAGATTTAGATTCAAGCCATGGAAAACATGTGTCATTGGAGGTTCCTCGTCCGAGCTTCACGGTCCGAAAATGCAAACTCCTTCAAACGGGTATGGGTGGGGCCCAAATTCCACCAAACAACTATACTAAAAAGATAATTAAACTTTTAAATTTAAAACTCATACCCACTTTTACTTTCATACTTACTTTCACGTTAAAAATAACCTACACCGTAAGATCTGTTAAGTTGTATTTAAAATTTTGTTAAAAACCATATAATTAACAAGTTACATGTATCACAAAAGATAGTTAAACAATAAACATCGTGATGCGGTTCGATTACATATAACTAGACGTGTTTTAAATACCCAAGAGAGCATTAAACAAAAGTGGAAGATTATAGGAAAAATTACAAGTTTTGTCCTTTATTTATATATCACTTTTCAGGCGGTATCATTTTCAATGAATTTTGATAGGTTTTGCCCTTTATAGAGAATTTTGTTGCAATTTACGTCCTTTGAGCCTAACTCAGCTAAACTTTTCTGTTAAATCTTATTACACATGGGTAATTTAGTCTTTTTACTTATTTAAAGGAAAAAACTTGTCATTTATTCTTTAAAAAATATTTCTCTCTCTCTCTCTCTATATATATATATATATATATATATATAGGGTCAGGATTTAGGGAAAACGGTGAAAAGTGTAAGAACAGTGAGAACGCTTATGGATCGTCAGATCAAAACAATCTATGGACAAGATTGGCACGGTGGCATTTTCGTAAATAACATCAATTTTATTACGTGGACGGGCTTCATTAAGGGTAAAAAGGGTAAACAACCTTTCATACATAAAACGCCAATTTTATTACTACATAGTTTTTTCTGTGTTTTAGTTAAGGTCTTAGCCTACAAAAATGCCATAAAACATAAAACGCCAAAAAAGTTAGAAAACGCAAAGTAAATACAAAAACGTAAAACTGGATACTTTGTTAATTGAATTTATTGTTATAATAATATCCTGCCTAAACTACGCGCCAAAAACATCATATAAAGAAAAACGTCTCAGCACCTTCCATTGATCACACCAAAAAACTACAAACACAATGGTTCCTAAAAACAACTCACTGAAAAACCACTCATTGTTTGTTGGATACTCAGTAATGTTCTGCACGAAGTTTCGCTAAATGGTTTATTAGGTGAGGGCAGTAAGATTTTGCTGCATGAGATGGACAAATTTCAAGAAAAAGAGACTAATGACACCGATATGTAATTTTGGCTTCTTTGTTCTTGAAGAAGGTTTGGATGAGGAGAAGAGACCGATCCCAATATAAATGCTACTTTGGCCTCGATGATGATAATGAAGATATGATAATGAAGATGACGGGAAAATAACACCCACCCACACGTCGTCGATTTATGTCTCCAACATCCACAAACCCACTTCAACACACGAACAACAAAAAACCACACCAAAACCAAAACATCATTTATTTTGTGAAAGTTTTTATAGTTTCAAAAGAAGAAAGAGACTGATGACAGTGAAGATTTGGAAGATAAATTGTTTCCATTTTTTTAATTTTCTTTTTCTGTTGTTTGTTATGTAATTTTCAGCTAAGAACAAAATACATTAATTCTCTAAAAAATATATAATAAAATGCCAAAAGGGCAAATGATTGTGAAACGCCATCATGCCATAAAACGCCCAAACTACCAAACTATAATAAAATTACTTTGAACAAGTACTATTATAATAAATCTAAAAATCGTATAAAACAATGTGCAAGAGAATAGAACAAAGTGACATCTTTATCTAAACGCCATAATTACAGCCAAAAAGTTGGGACGTGTTACAGCCATAAACAAATGAAGCTGAAATAAAAACAGTAACTACAAACAGTAAAATGAAGCGACGGGAACATTATTACTAACATTTATTATATTAAAAGCCAATACACGAGAAATTGAATTTATTTATCTTTTTAAAATGCCATAATTACCTGTCACTTTATAGGACTGCATCCTACATGGCGTGAAAAAAAAAAACCATTGCTGATGGAGGAAATGTTGAAGAGAAAGAGGCTATATCTCCTTGAACAACTCTGTGATTTAGCACCTTCGAACGATGCAAGATCCAGGGTTGCAATGATATTCAAGTATAGGCTGCAGCAAACAAGAGACGAGATGATGACGTTATACGCCAATCTAAAATATGATGATGATGAATCTGAAGAAAGTGAGGAACAAAGCGATGGGTATAACTCTGATGTAATCCCATACACAGCAGACATTAGTTTGTTTTTTTTGTTTCGTATTATTGTTATCTTATGAAATATTAATGAATGGTAATGAATTATTAACAACGCCTTGAACGACAAAAAATTGACCTGCGAAACACCATAACGCCAAAAAAATTATCTGTGTGACACAAAAACAATTAATTCAACGAGACAGATCCCAAAAAAACAGTAAAACGTCAAGTAGTTAATGAATCTAATTAACGCTAAAATAATCTTAGACGCCAAAAATGAAGCAGCATGTGACACACGAAATTGGGAAAAAAGAAGATTGAAAAGACAAAAAAGCCCCTCACACCCTGATTATATCCCGCACCACGTGTTCAATCAGGATGCGTTCTCACCGTTCTCACACTTTAAGGCGTTTTCTCATGGTCTCGTTTATATATATATATATATATATATATATATATATATATATATATATATATATATATATATATATATATAGGGAGAAGATCATGCGAGAACCACCTCTTATTGTGAGAACCGCGAGAACCAATGTGAACACACCAAAAATGCCTAGAAATAGTTAAAAATCACACAAAAAAAATTTTTTTTGAATTTTTTAATATTTTTTATAAAAAAATCGCTACTTAAAAAAAAATTTTTTGGCTTTTAAAAGTAGCGATTTTAACATGAAAAATATTAAAAAATTCAAAAAAAAAATTTAGATTTTTTTTAGTTTTTTTTAGGTTTTTTGGGGGTTTAGTTTTTAGCATTTTAGCTTGGGAGGGGGAGGGGGGGTTTAGGTTTTTAGGGGGTGGGGGAGGGGGGTTTAGGTTTTTTTTGGGGGGGGGGGGTGAGGTTAGGTTTTTTTTAGCATTTAGGTTGGGGGGGGGAGGTTAGGTTTTTTTTGGGGGGGGGGGTTTAGGTGTTTTTTCTGGGGGGGGGGGGGTGGGGGTTAGGTTTTTTTAGGTTTTTTTTAGCTATTTTAGGTTGTGTTCACATTGGTTCTTAAGGTTCTCACAATAAGGGTGGTTCTCGCATGAGCCCCTCCCTATATATATATATATATATATATATATATATATATATATATATATATATATATATATATATATATATATATATATATATATATATATATATATATATATATATATATATATATATATATATATATATATATATATATATATATATATATATATATATATATATATATATATATATATATATATACAGGATGGGGTTCATGAGTGAACAACATTCTTGTTTGTGAACGTGTGAACCAATTTGAGCCATTGATCATTTTTTTTAGATGCAAATGATATGGTGGCAATTAATCAGTTTAAATTAGGAAGTTATATATTTTTTTAACATTAAACTAACTACACCTTATGATCTTTAAATAGTTATAACTTTTTCATACGTTAATATTTTTTATATTTAAATACACCATAAAAACGAGTTTTTTATTCTCTTTAATTTGAGTATGATATTGCTATAGTTTTTTTTTCTAATAAAAGCGAACAACATATGCATTTTTCGTTTTCCAGCGTTTTATTGTTTTTATATACACAGGTGTACATGAGTACAATATACAAATGTACAACAGTGTACAATGTACGAACAACAGCCTGTAAACTTGTGTACATGAGTACAATACACATATGCACAACAATGTACATTGTAGGAACAACGGACTATACACTATCTTTAAGGAAAATTGGTATTTAATAAACCAACCTTTGCCCAGTTGGTAAATAATAATCCAACCTACAGAATTGGTATATAATAATCCTACCTATCAACATGTTGGTACTCAATGAACTTCCGTTAGTTTTAAACTCAGGGACCATTTTGGCTATTAACTCATAGTTAAAACTAGTAAATTACAACTACAGGGACTGTTTGTGTAATAAATAAAACTTAAAAACTAACTTCAGTTAAAAAAAACTAACGGAAGTTTATTGAGTACCAACATGTTGATAGGTAGGATTATTATATACCAATTCTGTAGGTTGGATTATTATTTACCAACTGGGCAAAGGTTGGTTTATTAAATACCAATTTTCCTATCTTTAATTAATATCTTTAATTAATAACTGACATCCCTGGTTTAAAGGGATTTGATTTTGTTATATTTAAAAAGACAACATTCAAGTTAGGATAGGATACCAAAATTACCAATAGTACACATTTACGTTAATGCCCCTATCAGCCCCATTTCTTTCTTATATTTAATTTGATATTTACAAGTTTGTCATTAGCATTAATTTTGATCATCTAACAAATGAAGGGCCTAGATCTGTTCATTTTGTTCACAAGTTAACCATTGTTCACTCTAGAACCCTAAAATATATATGGGACCGCTAAAATGAAAACCACCTCCAGTTGTAAGAACCATGAGAACTACACCGTACGGGGCGAGTTGGACCAAAAAAATTTTTTCATAAACGTAGATGCGTGTATTATAAACACATTTGTAAAAAAAATCAAAAAAAAATGTCGTGTGTGTAGTTTTGAGCACCACAAGTTTGTGTTTACGGGTACCGTAAATTTTAAATAAATTTACGGTACCCGTAAAAACAAACTTTTTACGGTACCCGTAAACACAAACTTGTGGTGCTCAAAACTACACTAACGACATTTTTTTTGAATTTTTTTTACAAATGTGTTTATAATACACGCATCTACGTTTATGAAAAAAAATTTTGGTCCAACTCGCCCCGGATCAAAAATTTCTCATGGTTCTTACAACTGGAGATGGTTTTCATTTTAGCGGTCCCCTATATATGTGTGTGTGTGTGTGTGTGTGTGTAATAAACAATACAGATATTTATTTCTCCCCTCTCCTCCTCTCTCTCCCTTCACCTACCACCACCGTATTCACCACCACCATATGTTGGCACCACCGCCACCGCCACCACGAGACACAGTCCACAGAACCACCACCACCGTCTTCACCAACACCATATCCTCCGTGGCATTCTTCTCCGGCGAACAAACCGACGAGCGGAAGTTCTTACAAAACCTCATTGAGAAATTAGGGTTTCTGAGCTGTAAGTTCGTTTTCTATCAATACTGGTGAGTTTAATTTCGCCAATTTCAAAAAAATCGTCACTAATTTCAGTCCGATTTGAATTTATTGCATGCTTTGATTGTTTTCTAGGGCTATTCACCGAGAAATTAGGGTTTTTGACTGTAAAGTCTTTTCTTGCGATAATGGTGAATGATACCGTTATGGAGTCCGGTACCGAAGCAAAATTCACGACGGTGACATCCTCCGACAATGGTGGCGGTGACATGGGGTGTGTGAAATGTGAGTGATGTGGATTGACGGAGGAGTGTACGTCGTCGTACATTGTGGCAGTGAGGGAGAATAGAGCGGCCGGTGGATCTATGGACTGTGAGTGGTGGCGGTGGAGGATGAGATGGAGAGATCATGTTCGGAATCAGAGGAGGAAGCGTCGGATCGGCATATGGTGGTGGTGAAGACAATGGTGGTGGTGGATCTGTGGACTCTGTGTGGTGGTGGTAGTGGCAACATATGGTGGTGGTGAAGACGGTGGTGGTGGGTGAAAGGAGAGAGGGGGAGAGATAAGTATCTGTATTGTGTTATACATACATATATATAATTTTTTGAAATTTTTTAAGGATAAATAACAAGTTTTGTCCTTTAAATAAGTAAAACGACTAAATTACCCATGTGTAATAAGATTTAATAGAAAAAATTATCTGGGTTAGGCTCAAATGACGTAACTTACAACAAAATTCCCTATAAAGGGCAAAACCTGTCAAAATTCGTTGAAAAGCATACCGCCTGAAAATTGGTATATAGATAAAGGAGAAAACTTGTAATTTTTCCAAGTTTATAAGTATTCGTGTGTTTGATTGATTCTTCTCGTGACTTAATCTTTATCCGGTGCTTAAACTTAGATGCTACCTACCATAAAATTTCATACAAACAATTAGTTGTAAAGTTAAACGAACGAATGCGTTTTAAAAAAACAACAAAGAAAACACATTTTTTCTGGTCCGGGTGCCTCCGTGCATCGCGGAAGAACCAGCCAGGTCCCTCGCATGGCGCGGGGGACTGGCTTTTGACCAAAACGTTGACCAATGTCCCTCGTGCGTCCGTTTAGTTTGCCACTCATAGTCTTCGCTAAAACTATGAGTGGTGGCCATTGTTTATCCATTTCACCATGGTTCGTTACCATGGTAGTTTCATTAGGCAATACCTCCACTTCGATGATCTCGTGGATCATTTATACTTCGATTTTACAGGTCCTTTATTGCGGTTTATAAGTTTCAATTTCCACATGACCCGAAGGGTCTTTCATTCAACTTCTAACGTTAACAACATATCAACTTAATAAGTCGGAACAATATGTAGCTACGTACCTTAGAGATCACCCTTGACGTGCTTCCTTCCCGGCTCGGCTTCCCGAAGCCTCACTTGAGTTGCCTTGGGTGTTGATGATACTAGTGATTCAGTATCTTCAAACATGCAACGATTTAATCTCAAATCTTCTTATAATTTTGCTGAATTTAGGAGAGGGATTTTGGAGAGAAAACCCCCCCTCTCCCTCTTACTAATCTTGCACACACCTTGTACTAATTTTTTCCATAATTTATATTTTTTACTTTTAAGTTTTAACAATGTGTCGTTTCAGTCCCTATAGTTTTGTTAGTTATTAAGTAAGTCATAACCTACTTATTTCTACCAATATCAGGTTTAATACCTCTAGTTATGGTGCTTCATTGTAAATATGAAAAATCAAATTTTAGTATCGGGGGGGGGGGGTATTTCGCTATCAAATTTCACTACACTCTCATTCATATTTTACTCCACACTCATCTCATCTCAAACCATTTCACTCTCATTGTACCTACATCCAATAAAAAATGGGTGGAGGGTATACGTTTCCTGCTGAATCGTCAATGTCACAGTGTAGAAACTATCGGTGTCCCGTGTAATTGGTCCCCCTACAAACCCGTCAGCGCCCATAAAAAACTCAAATATGACAATCTGTGTGATCTTTAACTTAAAGGTTGTGGCCAAAAACAAGTACTTGAAAACTATAAAAAAATGAAGAGTTGGAAAGAATATACTTGAGCATGAAAGCATAACTGAGAGTTGAGATATTATTTATAAATGTTAAATGTTCATAAATGTTATTGTGACAAGGTCAAGCTACGTTTAATAAACAATATTGATGTACCAACATCTAGTGATGCAAAACCCATCATTTTTATACACACAACCAGCGATCCGTCATGTGGTGTTTGTTGTCCCAAAATGCTAAGATGTCATCATTTGATTATACATCATCTATAACTATCTCCAAACAAGGTATTAAGCTCTATACTTTATCTCATTCCCACTTACTTTTGAAGGTGTAGATCTATCATGGAAAATGGTGTGCAATAAACCGAATTAATCGATTCATAACTGAATTAATTGATAAAACCGAAACGAAAAAAACGAATCAAATTGAAAACCGGTGGGTCGGTTAATTGTTATTCTGAAAACCGAAAGTGGCAGGTCGGTTATGGTTATCAGTGTTTCCATACGTGTCATAACCGAACCGAACCAACATTTAGTAAAATCTATATTGGATTTTGGACTTTTCACCATTTTTTTACTATCTGATATTTTTGGTTGAACATTTACTTAAATTTATGGGTTATATCGTATCGTTTTGGTTGAAAGTTAGTTTGAGTTTATGGATTATGCCATATCGTTTTGTTTAAATATTTGATACTAATCAGTATTAACTAGTATTAAGCACCCCGCGTTGCGGCGGGGGTGTAAAACCGTGACAAATAGCACCAATGCCACACTACAGCCAACGACCACCAACATTGAAGTTGCGGCATCTTAATGTGGCGAAATTAGACCGACATATAAAACAGAGAAAATGATAACTAACTTGATTTAGGACTTGCGCGTTGTGACAAATTTGTTAAACGGGAAAAAATAGACAACATAAATACATTGAACCACACACGTGCGTTGCGCCATGTTAACTCGTAAAATTTAGAACTAAACGTAGAACGAAAAATTTTGCAAAATATGAAAAATATAGGGGATCAAAGTTGAAAGTAAAAAAGTTGTTATGTTTTATTGAAAAAACTAAAAACTTTTGGGTTGAAACTACAAAATCAATTAGTTTTGGATTTAAAGTGAAATATCAAAAAAAAAAATTGAAAAACGTACCCAAAACATGAGGTACAACATCTCAAAGCATCAACTTGTAGCTAATTTATATTACGTTGCGCCATGTTAACTCGCAAAATCTAGAACGGGGCGTATAACAAAACGTAAAATCGTTGAACCATACACACACATTGTGTCGTGTTACCTCGCAAAATTTAGAACTAATCATAAAACGAAAATTTTTGGAAAATATGAAAAATATAGGGGATCAAAGTTAAAAGCAAAAAAGTTGTTAGGTTAAATTGAAAAACTAAAAACTTTTGGGTTAAAACTATAAAATCAAAAAGATTTGGATTTAAAGTGAAATATCAATTTTTTTAAAAAACCCACAAAACATGAATTACAGCACCTCAAAGTATCAACTTGTTGATAATTTATATTATGTAAATATTATAGGTTATATGTTTTTTTAATGCAATGTAATATACTAACATATATAAATATGTAATAACAGTTTATATTATGGTCAAAAATTTCAAGCCTGAACTTTCAGACCCAAATAATGCACAATTATATTGTTTTGAACTATTTTCAGCTAGAACCAAATTCATGATTACCCAACCGATAACCGACCCACTAAAGCTTCCTAAATCATTTACTCAAAATCGTCATAACCGGTAGGTTATGGTTATAGTTATCCATTAACCGACATCTCGGTTCTGGTTATGATTTTGAGCCAAAGCGGACCCAAACCGACCCATACACACCCTAATGGAATTTTGTTGGATCGTCGTTGACCCTGAATGAGTCGATCAGAAGAGTTGTTTATCTAATTCAAAGGCGGAATCGATGAATCAGACGCTCAAACTAAATATAATGTTTCTTATATTGATTCTTGACAATGTTTACAACCTGGAAGCAATTTGGCAGCACTTCGTTACACTTTCAGACCCGTTACCAAATGAACTAACCATGCACCTATATATAGTGGTTCTGGTTCGCTTATAGTAACATCCAAATAAGCGAACCTGAGTGACTGATGTGGTTCGCTTATATAGACAGTGTCCATATAAGCGGATCTCCTTGCTAATTCACCACATTTCGTTTCTCGAACCTCGTGCACAAGATATTCTAATCTATCCTAATCTATTACATGATACAAGACGAAGTCAATAGACGTAGTGCACTAACAGACTCCCCCTCGGATATTGACGAAGTCTTCAGTGACCATTCTCTGTTATGCCACCTCTTCAGTCTTGATCATCTTGCCATCTCGTTCAGATTGTAACAATGTAAGTATCCATCAACCTTTCTCTTAGATCATCTTCTCTCTTTGAATTTTTCACCAAGATCTCATCATAGCTCTATCATCAACTTTTTCCTTTGTCAGCTGGCTCCCCCTCTCGTCAAGCTTCCGTGCTTTTAGGGATCGACACCTAGCTTTCCAACTACAAGCTCTTCCAGGAACGATACCTGGCTCTTTGCACGCTTTCGTTTGCGTTGAGCTTGTCTTCAGACTCCCCCTTAGACTCGGCTCTTGGGATCGTAGTCTGGATCTTTCCTGCAATCCTCAAACCTTTATAAGTACAAACATTTTGAAACTATCGATCAAATTCTCTAATACACTCCCCCTATCAACAAACTTTATAGATATGGCAGCATTAAAGAATCCAACTCCCTCACAGTTTATCATCCAAGTACAAATTAATGACCTTGAAGATATCACAAACTGTTTTTGAACATTTCTAGAAATTTCAAGTTTCAAATTAATGAACTTGTTTTATTTTCAGAAACACAATCAGCTTACTTAGATTTTGAAACTCAGCATGTCAGATATCGGTTGTCGAAAATAAAACAGAAATCAAAATCTTTTTGAATTTTCTGAAAATATAAAGCAGTGAAGAAATATGTACAAACATATTTACAAACAATATTTTTGTTTTGAGTATGCGACAGAGGATCATATCTGTTTTTGACAAGTCACAAGTACCATTGAGCTTAGTTACACGTTAAGAATTAAACAATTCACTTAGATTGTCGATATACTGATCCACTTAAATTTTCATATAAATTTCAACTGATTCAGGATACGATTTAGATGTCTTATGAACTTACACTTATTCATGTGTCCCACCTCTTGAATATACTCCCGTATCCAGAATCCCAGATATTCAGTCTTACAGGTGAGTATACCACAGATGATATCTGTAAGGGGTTAGATGCGAAACCGTGAGAGCTCAGGTCAGAACTTCCGTTCAGCAGAGAGATGACGGCTCGACTTTTGGTGTGTCCCCTTTAGAGGATCTTTTGTTACAACAGCAACGACTATCAATTTTATTGTTTCATCAGCTTGCTGAGGGCGATGCTGTGTTTCAAGCATTTGCAGAAAGTATTATTCGGGGACTAGGTCAGTACTTCCATACAGCAGAAGTCCCGGAATAATACCCCAGATATCACTGAGTATAAAGATCTAGTATCTCAGAATATGGGACCTTTCAAACGAGATTTCAGGGGTTACCTATATATTCAAGTAGTGTTCCCCACAAAATAAGCAAGTGTTTGAATTTAGGTTTATATCCCGAAAAAGTTTACTAAGTGTATAAAAACCTATCGACATATCATCAGTGAGACTGTTTAACGCTATTTAATCATTACAATTCTTTAGCATACTGTAACTGTCTACTGATTTACTATCATTTCCTCTTTTTACGCACAACTCAAAATTTTTTGAATTTTATCATGTTTTTGTATTTTTTTCAAATTTTCTAATGTTTTTGTATTTTCTAACAAATTTTTCTCCCCCTAAAATGCAAAACCATTAAAAATTTGACAACCCGATACTGATAGCTTTGTCTCGCCATCCATTTTCTGCTTAAAGTGCTCTGATTTGCAGAAAATCTATTATCAAGTACCCCCATGATTTACAACCCATTGATTTTGACAATTATAAAACCGTTTTTCAATCTGTGACAGTAATCATGTTTGTTCAGCCGTGAGGGTTTCGGCGTAGTCCATCAACACTTATTCAAACAAACTTAACAACAAACAATACACACAGTACACAAATCAACAAATAAACTCCCTGTTTGACACAAAACCAGGGTTCTTCAACCTCCTCCTGTGCCAGGCTGCTCCAACTAACAATCTCACAATCTTCAGCACCATTGAGCACCTGCACAATCAACAATTTGATCATTTGAACAAAGCAACCCAAGCCTGTTTAGACTCAGGTAATTGAACATGAATTCTACCAGGCAAAATTGGATAATTCCTTTCATTTTTCTCAAAAACATCGTCAATTTTAATCTCAACTTTTTCGTCTTTTACCGGATTGACATGTTTCTTAACAGACCATATTTGACTTGTTGGTGTTCCTCGTTTGTAAAAATTTTTCTGTTTTTCAATCTTTTGTTTCTGAACAACACTTGGTTTCCAAAACTCTTGAGGTTTTGTCATATCGACAGATGTTCTCCAACTCTGAGTTGTTCTCAATCTGGGTGTGTGAGAATTCCAGGTCTGTCTAGAATTGAACCTGTTCGGGTTTGATTTCCAATTTTGATTTGAGGCAAACTTGTTTGTAGTATACCTCCAAGTTTGTCTCGAATCAAATTTGGTTGACCTTGGTTTCTCACTCTCAGATTTCTGTTCTTTAACATCAACAGGCTTTGGATTTGGACACTTTCGTGCAACATGTCCAATTTGATCACATTTAAAACACACTTTCTTTGAAACATCCTTGGCCTGATGTTGTTTCTTTTTCATAGCCTCAAACTCTGCATTAGACTGTTGTCCAATTTTGAGTTTTTCTTCTTCTGTGAAGCTTTTTCCTTGAACAAAACCCATTTTTGTCTGAAAATTTGGCATTTCAGTTTTGTTTCGATTTTGTTTCTTCTTATAACCCAAACCAGCCTTCATGTTTTTCTTCTTAGAACCAGGTTTATTATAAGAACCTTTGTAACCTTTACCAGCAAACTTCGACATTTCAGATTTCTCAATTTCAACCATCTTGAAAACTTTGTCAATTTTCTCTGAAATCACATTCTGAATCGGGAAAACAACATCTAAGAATAGTTTGTCCGATCCAATCATGTTATAAACCAATCCTTTTGAATCATCATTCAAATTCTTCTCGGATTTTGTATCTTTCAGATATCCATCATAAAGATTTCCTTCATCTTCATCCTGTGATTCAGACTTACCTTTTGTAGACTCATTTTTCAAAACACTATCAACCACCTTACTCACCACCTCTGAATCATTAGCATCATCAGATTTGGTGTAAATCACATCGATACTTTCAGGTAATTGGTCAGCGATGTTCAAACCCTTTGCCACCTTTTCCTCATCATAAAAAGTATAATTGTCTCTCAATGGTGGTGGTACCTGATGAAATTCTGAACCAATACCCTTTTTGCAATTATTAGTATCTTTGTCATCCGGTGTGATATTGAAAATACGTTCGAGAATGTACGAAGAGTTATGATAACTTTGAAGTTTGGTAACAACTTTTTCTTTTTCAGCCAAGACTTGTTTAAGATTAGCAATTTCATCAACACATTTGTTCAATTCAATTTGCTTTTCTTTAAACCTTCTTTCATACATTTCTTTTGTTGTTAAAGTTTCAGACAGTCTTTGATCAAAACTTTTGACTTGGCTCTTCAAAGTATCATAAGCTTCTTGTACTTTCTGACTCGACCATTTTAAAGAATCATATTGTTTTTGTAACTCAAGAAATTTAGATTCTTTCTCAACACAGTCAACACATTTTGCGGCACATTTTTCTTTCAAAATTTTATTTTCTTCTTCAAAATCATGACATTTCTGTGTTAACTTCTCAACTTTTAATTTTAAACTTTCTTCTATTTCAATTATTTCTTTACATTTCATTTTTAAAACATCTTCAAGTTTATTCATTTCAGTATCTTTTATTTTTATAATGTCATCTTTTTCTGTACAGGCTTTGCACATTTCTATGCAATTCCTGCACTTGTTTTCATTTTTATCAACAATCTCAACATTTGATAAGTCAGAAGATTTATTTACCTCATTTTCTTTCAGCACCAAATCTTCTTTCTCAGCTTTCTGATCTTCCACTGCCTTCTCCTCTTTTCCTTCTTTCTTCTCAGCATTTCCTTTCTCTTCAGATTTCTCTGCTTTCTCAGCAGCAGTCTTCGCATCAGCCTTCACTTCTTCAATCAACTTCTTCAATTCTTCTTCTTTTCTCTTTCTCATCTCTACTACCTTCGGTAGACTTGATTCAAAAACCTCCTTCACCCTGTTCATCAAATCTGGCAGATAACTTTTATCAGATAGCCTTCTTGTGTTGAAAGTACGTTCACTTGGAAACAAATTGGTTACAGCATCAAAATCCACTTTTGTCGGATCAACTACTGGATTTCCCTTTGGATCCATGTAACACTCTAACTCTTCATTCCATTTCTTGGCTCTTTGTGCTTCTTGAAATGGTTCATTCAACTTGCTAATCTCCCATCTCGCACTGTCTCTTCGCCACCAGGCATCATGATCATCATTTGCAACAAATGCATATCCAACTGCATCTTTTTCTGGTAGAACCTCTTTGCTCCAATCATAACCTTCATCATCATATATAACTGCAAGAGCCCTTGATTTTTCTTCTGGCTGTTTCAATCTTGGTGGCTCGGACTTGTTCTGATGATAAATCGCTTTCTTGTAATAATCTTCGTTGAATGGGTTCTCAGAATCATCAACAGCATACGCATTTCTGCACTCGCGCTTGAAGTGACCTATTTGTTTGCATTTGAAGCATGTCACTTTGGATTTATCAAATCCCAGTTTGGTAGATGGTCCCCCAATTGACTTTCTCCCCGTGATCTCCATGAACCGCTGTGCTCGACGAACCGCACTGGCCATGCACCATCTTATATCAATTAGTTCCATCTCCTCGGGGTCTAGCTGATCATAATCTTCTTTCGTCAAATTGGTATTGCCAATCTTCCCTACAACGAGGCTTTCATACGATTCAAGTACGGATGCCAAGAAAACCATTTGTTGTTTCGCCGATTCTTCGCTGAAGTTTTGCCCATTCTTCAAATCAACTGCGATATTACACTGGAATAGTTTCTTTTAAGCAAATTGGTCTGAAGCATTTGAAGAAGAACCACTGTGAAAACCACTGTGAAGATTTTCATTGTTCACTGAACTCGAGCTTTCTGCAGAGAATGCTGTTTTTGGAGACCCAGCTTGTGGTATATTTCCTCTGTAATACAGTTCCACATTCTGCTGATAAGCTGGACTGTTGACTTTGGATCTTTTTATCTCCAACTCATGGCTTTCAAGCCTTTCGATCAGCAAATCCACTTTTAAATCATCAGGCTTGATTGTATTCTTCAGCATTAGAGCAAAGTATTGCCAATCTTGATCTTTGGGCAATGCAGCAAACAATTTATCCACCATCTCCTCTTCAGACACTTTGATTTCATATCTGGCCAGTTCCATTTTCAGATGTCCAAACCTCTCGATCATTTTACATACAGATTCGTTTTTCATACAACTGAATACATCAAATTCTTTACGCAACAATTTCTTTTTATTTTTTACAATCTCATTACTACCAACACACTTTTTCTCTAACGCCTCCCACAACCTCTTTGAAGTTTTTTCTTGTTCAAGCAACGAGATAATATCCTCTCTTACTGACTGTTTGATCAACGTTATCATCCGATATTCAGCCACAACATTTTTTACATCTTTCTCAGTAAAATCTTTTTCATTGATTAACTCTCCTCCTTCTTTCTCTGGTGCTTGATATTCACTCACTAACTTTAACCAGCTTTCAGGAGCGAAAGCTTTCACCCAACCTTCAAACCTGTTTTTCCACCAATTATAGTCTTCGACTTTCATCAACTTTGGTGGCTTCTGTTGACTTCCATACATGTTTTCGAACTTCAAATTCTCCGAAATTTCTCTCGAATATTCTTTCAACTCAGATCTTCTATCTGACGACTCGGAAGTGAACGCGTTATAGAATGTGTTGTAGAATTCTTCACCATTGTTTGACATCTTGAATCACCTGAAATTCAATGACCTGGAAGCAAACAAACAAACTTAATCAGTTTAAACAATATCAAGTAATTTGAAATACACTCAAACTCGATTGTCGTGAAATGATCTTGACACTTGGACGAAATCAGATTGAACGAACGAGCGAAACCCAAACTTGACAAATAAGCGAGACTCCCTTGAACGAATAAGCGGACCAACCAAAATGACCGAATAAGCGAACTAACAACTTGACCGAACGAGCGGATCTCTTATTTAACCAAATAAGCGAATCTCCTATTGGACCGAATAAGCGAATCTCCTATGGACCGAATAAGCGAACCTTGTTGAGCGAACCAGGTTATTTCCGGATAAGCGAACCTTGTAAGTGTCCGGATAAGCGAACCTTTGATAAAAGATGACACAAAAGCGAATCTATCAATGTGATTTGGAGCGGATCTATTGTCACAAAAGCGGATCTCACAAACGGACCTAGGTATTTTCGAGCGAACCTATAACAACTTATGTTCACTGGAGCGAACCTGTGAATTGATCAAAAAGCGGACCTATATTCGAAGATCATTTTGTTCATTTTTAGCTCGAATTTTAGTCTGAGAGTTTCAAGGGTTTGATATCACCCACTAATACACATGCTGTGAAAAATTTATCCAATTTTAACCGTGGAAACTTGTCCAAATCAAAAAAGAAGGTGTAGAAGACAGAAAACGGATCAAATTTGAGCTGAACTCTTCCTCCTGAGCTCTGATACCACTTGTTGGATCGTCGTTGACCCTGAATGAGTCGATCAGAAGAGTTGCTTATCTAATTCAAAGGCGAAATCGATGAATCAGACGCTCAAACTAAATATAATGCTTCTTATATTGATTCTTGACAATGTTTACAACCTGGAAGCAATTTGGCAGCACTTCGTTACACTTTCAAACCCGTTACCAAATGAACTAACCATGCACCTATATATAGTGGTTCTGGTTCGCTTATAGTAACATCCAAATAAGCGAACCTGAGTGACTGATGTGGTTCGCTTATATGGACAGTGTCCATATAAGCGGACCTCCTTGCTAATTCACCACATTTCATTTCTCGAACCTCGTGCACAAGATATTCTAATCTATCCTAATCTATTACATGATACAAGACGAAGTCAATAGACGTAGTGCACTAACAAATTTATAGGTAGATTTTTCTAGTATGAAACATTTATAATAACTTCCAAGGAGTATACAACAACACAAGTGGTGATACTATTATTTAGATATTGGTGAAGTATTGGTGTCTTCCTATATCCAACCTCGCTAACTCCAATGACAGGCAAAGGCCTGTCCATAAGAGAACCCCGAAACGAAAAGCCTTCTACCTTTACTTTATTGTCTGCCGTTAAATGAAAGTGGATTAGAGTTCCCCTATGAGAATGGGGCTGGTGAAATAGGAGACCTCAAGATGCCATACTTGACTATCACCGAAGAAATATCTCTCACACCTATATTGAAATTCCCCATGGAGGGCGTCAAATGCATCAAACACACCTATCCATGAATCCCTTACTCCGATCTGAAATGGCCAAGCAACAGAAGAGGCTACGGTAATGCTTCTACACCTTCAGCACAAAGAGATTGAGGCTATTCACCCAATTAAGTGATACGCTACCTAAATGTCAACCATTATTTTGGATATCTCTGTGAAAGCAGTAAAAGTTTCCTCCCTAGCAGTGGCCATTAAAGGTACGAAAGCACTTCTCCGAGATTGATACTTTTGAAGTCAAATCAAAGAACTCCCGTTCTGCTCCTGAGTGAGTCTCCCAAAGAGAGTTAATAACTAATATAATTTGAAAGAACATTTTGACCTAATTGAAACTTGCTCTTTATTTATTCCTCTCTTTTCTGTCATCCCTCTCAAAAACGAAGATTAAAGTGGTCTATAATTTACTGAGTACTCGGTATAGCTCAAGCATTCATGTATAAACCAGTGCAGACGGAGTAACACGAATATCCCCGGTGGTCAGTCCATTTCCATCAGCCGGCTGGTAGGAGCAAGAAGTTTGGGATATGTTTGGTGTTTCTTCCATCAATCATCCAGATCTATGCTGTATATCAACAGATTATGGTTTCAAGGGTCATCCATTACGAAAAGACCTTCCTCTGAGTGGATATGTGTAAGTACGCTATGATGATCCAGAGAAACGTGTGGTTTCTGAACCATTGAGATGACCCAAGAATTTCGCTATTTCGATTCTGCTAGTCCTTGGGAACAGCGTAGCGATGGATAATTCAGAATCAGAATAAGTCCAGGGGACAAATCAAAAGGAAATGTAATTTGCTTCATAAGAATCAGAATTCACTTCTATGAAAGACTTTCACGAGAATTGTCTTGATCGTCGGATATCATTGAGAAATAAATAGGAAGAAGTGTTATGGCCTGTGATTCTTCCCAGTATGGAATGAGTAAAGAATCAAGCTACAAGTCTCGATCTATACGAAAGGCACTGGTTTTTTTTCTTTCTTTCAGTTTCATTGATAGCAGAATATCTTGACTCTATAGGGGCGCTAGCGCTTTACTAATATAATAGAAAAAGGGTCTGAAAAACATAATAGGTTGTGCTGCTACTCTAGGCTCGCTTCTTCAAGCTCCACCCCTTGTTGAAAACGAAACTAACGAGCAATCAAACAAACTAAAGCGCTAACGTTATATTACTTAGTAAAGCAACCTTTCGCGCTAGGCGTTCACTTTTTTGTCTGGGCGGAAGCTGGCGGCGGGGCTTGCTTAACCAGGTACACGAAATTGGGATCTCTGTCACATGCAAATCTTTCTATCGGGAAAGAGTCGCTTATTCAATTCAAAGGGCTGATTATTTAGAACCTTGCTCATAAGATAAGTAAGAAAGCGTTGGTGGGATCGACAGGATGATGATGTGTATATAAATCAATAAAGAAGAAATGGCATGAGAAATTGAATATCGAGGAGGTGGATTGCCGATGTGGAAAACAGGGCAGGGATTCTCTATAATGAAACTGTAGACCAATTGAAAGAGATGTAGCACAGCTTGGTAGCGCCTTTGTTTTAGGTCAAATCACGGGTTCCAATCTTGTCATCCCTACCTATTCTTCTCCTCTGGGCAGTCACGAGGGATCTATTGGGATCGATTCGGACATACATCATTTTCATTTTATGAGACTATCTGTATGTTTAGTATTGGGGGTACAAAAAGAATCCTTTTCTTTCTAGTCGTATTTACTGTTACAAGAAAGCGTTCTTAGTTCAGTTCGGTAAAACGTGGGTCTCCAAAACCTGATGTCGTAGGTTCAAATCCTACAGAGCATGATTCTATTATTGTTAGGTCTAATTAGAATTCAATAACTTCACTCATTTGAACAGCAACCTGAATTGAACCTCCCGCGGATAAAAAATGAGGAAGTCAATAAAAAAGATGTTCATGAATCAAAGGTCCAACTGATCGTCGCGTGTGTATTGTAAATATGCAGTTACGAATAATCCAGAAAACAAGTAATAGGAATTAGACCTAACACGATTCCAAATAGAAAAACTTCAAGCATTTCGATTTATTTGAAAGGGGAAAATATATAGGGTTCCAAACCTAAATCAACATCCGAATCACCCATGAATCTCAATGACCAAGAATTGGCAATTGACGTGGGAAGGAACTATACCTGGAATCTCACAGAAAGATTCTTCATCTGTTACATATACTCATCCCACGATTCCGAATCAACAGACCCCGTTACCGAGATATGGCAACTCTTTTTGAAAGTCATAGTAATGTTCCTTCTGCTAAACCTGGGATATTCAATTTCGATGTTGCTATAGGAAGCTCGAGCGGATGTGGTGTCACACCCCAACCAATGGCGGAATCATCGGGGCGCGACACTAGGCGAATCGGATTGCTCAAGAGAATCCATAACAACTATTTAGTGACAATACTTAATGCGTTCATTATCCCATACTAATAAACAATATTTCAGCAAACAGTTATACAGATTTCATGTCTCTCAAACAATACAAATCCGACAACCTAGATTTTATGTGGGTTTCTAGACTTCCTAATCTTGATTCGAGATAACATGCGATTAACCTGCAACATACGTTAAAATAATGTCAATACAGAAATGTATAGGCGAGTATACAGGTTTGATATAATAGTAAAGTAGATAAAGTGTTGCGAACTTCCTCATACATAAACATGATACAACACAACACATATACTCACAAGACAATTACTACCAGCTAAGTCCCGAGATGACTGCGAAGGAGAGCCAATAGGGCGTGTTATCCTTAACTAGACCCTATCGGGTGTGAGTCGAACTATAGTGCCATACTAGCTAAGGTGGAACGTAACGAGTAAGAGACCTAGCACATATGTATCAAGCATCACGTGTAAATATGTACGTCAGTCATTCGCATGTGATAGTTGTCACGAACCTCGCCCCGGTTTAACCAGGTCCAGAGCCGCGAGGCAGGAAATCCCGTGGTATTATATTTTAAGCGACAGCGGAAGTCTTTTTTTAAAACAGGATCTTTTAATATTAAAACTTGCCCGTTTACATAAATTAGGGATAAAATCCCCTTAATTTACATTAACATGATTTCACTGGGAAATCTTTATTTTTACAAAACATGTTTCTTTTATTTATACTGAGCCACTTCTCTAAGCTTGTAGTGCTTCACGGCACTTTTCTTTGCTCACAATAGATCACCTGAAACATGTTTGAAAAAGATTTTGTCAGCGGGGAAACACTGAGTGAATCATTCAGTTTACTAAAATGACACATTTGTTATAATTGACAGTATTAAGAGCGATCACAATGTTTCTGATATCAAACCAACTACCCACTGTACTTTGTCACTCGACCCATTGGCCCTCTAATTGTCCAATGGTGTCTGTGATTATGGTCATATCACCCATTGGCTGCCCCAATGGTGAAGATTATCAAGTAATGTATACAAAACCCCACATACCGGCTGTAATTTGGTGATTACAAAGACTTAATCCCTGTAATTATAACTTTGAAAATAACTTGGAGTTTTGTAAAACAGTTGATAAAAAGAGAATGACTCACATTGCAGATTTAACAAGCAGTGTATAAGCTTACTGATTAGCCTTGATTAACCTAATTTAAATAACAATGCACACAAACTGGGTTAGTAACTAATACAGCAGTTACGACAATTCACGAGATTAAACCCTCACAACGATTGACAAAGTGCAATACTTAAACATCCAGCGGATTCACAACGAATGACAGAGTATAGCCCGAATTTGGACAGCACTCAAGCATTCAAGTCAAAATCACGACGAATGACAAAGTATAAACTCAATTTGAGCAGCACTTAAACATACGTTGGATAGTTTCAATCGATCGGACGTTGAATCGTAATAGCGATCGAGTTATTACCCTGATTGCGGCAGCAATTAGTGATCCGTGTGTGTTTTTAGAAGTGTTTCTGTGATATCTCAGTCTACGTAATGAGAATTTACGTCGTTCTAGTACCAAACTTCGATTGCCAATGTATGCTATTTATACACTAATTTTGACATGCTTACGGACCGTAAGACTTTTATCCCATATGGTCCGTAAGGGACACCTAATCACTATAGGGTAGCCATGTCTGGGACTAGCCTAGCTGAGTTGACAACTTCGTAAAATTCGAATTTGCCAGGGTTTTATTCAGATAATCGTAACTAGGGTTCCCCCCCCCTGAGTTTTAGGGGCCCTGATCCTAATTCTGATTGTTCTGAAAATTTTAGGGTTTATGCAGAATTACTTGGGTTTCTCAATTAGGGTTTCCTTATGGGATAATTAACATAATAGGTATTGATTTTAGTGAGAGTTGTTACATCCTCCCCACCTTAAGAAAAATCTCGTCCTCGAGATTTACTGGAATAAATGAGGATATTTCCGCTTCATTTCTGATTCCAGCTCCCAAGTGTATTCTGGTCCTCTTTTTGAATCCCATTTGACTTTGACTAGTACTAGACGTTTGTGCTTGAGAAATTTAACTTTCCTGTCTTCTATTTGTAGTGGTTTCTCTACGAATTTCAGCTTTTCATTTATCTCTACATCTTGAAGAGGTACTACCAGGGATTCGTCTGATAAACATTTCTTGAGATTGGATACATGAAATACATCATGTACTCCAGCTAATTCTTCTGGTAGTTGTAAATGATAAGCAACTGGTCCGATTCGTTGCTTTATTAGAAATGGTCCTACGTATCTGGGACTCAGCTTTCTTTCTTACCGAATCGTACTACTCCTTTCCAAGGAGAGACTTTCAAAAGTACTTTGTCTCCTACTTGAAACTCTAGTGGCTTGCGGCGATTGTCTGCATAGCTTTTCTGGCGATCTCGAGCCGTCTTCAGTCTTTCCTTGATTTGAGTTATTTTATCAGTAGTTTCTTGCACAATTTCAGGTCCTGATAATTGACTTTCTCCTATTTCTGCCCAACAAACTGGAGTTCTGCACTTACGTCCATATAGTGCTTCAAATGGAGCAGCTTCAATACTTGAGTGATAACTATTGTTATAGGAGAATTCAATTAAGGGTAAGTGGTTATCCCAATTACCACCGAAATCAATTACACATGCTCGGAGCATATCTTCCAAGGTTTGTATCGTCCTTTCACTTTGTCCGTCTGTTTGAGGATGATATGTAGTACTTAAATTTAGTCGGGTTCCCATTGCTTCTTGGAAACTAGTCCAGAAATTGGAAGTGAAACGACTATCCCTATCCGATACAATGGAGAGTGGAACTCCATGTAAGGATACTACTTCGTCTATGTACAACTTGGCTAACCTTTCCATGCTAAAGGTTTCCTTCATAGGTAGAAAATGAGCTGATTTGGTTAATCGATCCACAATTACCCAAATTGCATCATTACCTTTTCTGGTTTTGGGTAACTTAGTAACAAAATCCATTGTTATGAGTTCCCATTTCCATACAGGCATTTCTAACTGTTGTAGTAGTCCTGAAGGTTTCTGATGTTCTGCTTTTACTTGTGAACAAGTAAGACACTTAGATACGTATTCAGCTATGTCCTTTTTCATTCCTATCCACCAAAAATTGTTTCTGAAATCTTGGTACATCTTATTGTTTCCTGGATGCATGGTATACCTTGATTTATGAGCTTCTTCTAAAATCTTATTTCTTAATTCCCCCTGCTTAGGAACCCAAATTCTTTTCTTGTGGAATCTCCAAATTCCATCATTTCCTTGCTCTAGTTCCTTTATATAACCTTTCATTCCTTCAGCATTGTCTTTGATTGCTGTTTCCTGAACTTTCTTCAATTGTTCCATTAAATCTACTTGTAGATTTAATCTAAGAGCACGGACTCGTTTTTGCTTCTCCTGATACTTACGACTTAAGGCATCAGCGACTACGTTCGCCTTTCCTTCGATATTGAATATCACAGTCGTAATCGCTTAGGATTTCCATCCATCTTCTTTGCCTCATATTTAACTCTTTTTGCCCAAATATGTACCTTAAACTTTTATGATATGTATAAATAGTAAACTTACTTCCATACAGATAATGTCTCCAGATTTTAAGGGCAAAAATTATGGCTCCTAATTCTAAGTCATGAGTCGTATAATTTTCTTCGTGCTTTTTCAACTGCCGGGAGGCATACGCAATTACCTTCTTGCGTTGCATCAACACACATCCGAATCCTAATTTTGAAGCATCACAATATACTTCAAAATCTTCTGTTCCTTCGGGTAAGGCTAAAATTGGAGCATTCGTCAATCTGTGCTTTAAAATCTTAAAAGCTTCTTCTTGTCTAGGTCCCCATTCAAACTTAACGGCTTTACAGGTCAACTTAGTCAAATGTACAGCTATCTTAGAAAAATCCTTAATAAATTGTCTGTAGTATCCAGCTAAGCCTAGAAAACTTCTAATTTCCATAGCTGTTTGCAGGATCTACGTGAATTCCTTCGTGATTCACCATGTGACCTAAAAATTGTACTTCTTGCAGCCAGAATTCACACTTCGAGAATTTGGCGTAAAGCTTTTCCTTTCTTAACAAAGTTAAGAGTGCATGTAGGTGCTCACAATGTTCTTCCTGACTTTTGGAATAAATAAGTATATCGTCGATAAAAACGATTACAAATTTATCCAAGAATGGTTTACAGATCCGATTCATCATGTCCATAAATGCTGCTGGAGCATTTGTTAGTCCAAAGGGCATGACTGTAAACTCATAATGGCCATACCTAGTTCTGAAAGCAGTTTTAGGTATGTCTTCTTCTTGTACTTTCAGCTGGTGATATACGGCTCTTAGGTCTATCTTAGAAAAATACCTAGCGCCTTGGAGTTGATCAAAAAGATCATCAATCCTAGGTAATGGATATCGATTCTTAATTGTAACTTTATTTAGTTCCCTATAATCGATACACATCCTCATCGATCCATCTTTCTTTTTTACAAACAACACTGGTGCTCCCCAAGGGGATGAACTAGGTTGTATAAATCCTTTGCTTAGCAATTCATCTAATTGCTTTTTCAGTTCTAGCATTTCGGTGGGTGCTAATCGATAAGGTGCCTTGGCTATTGGTGTAGTACCCGGAATTAGATGAATTCTAAACTCTACTTCTCTATCGGGTGGTAACCCAGGTAATTCTTCTAGAAAGACATCTGAGTATTCTGAGACTATAGGGATGTCCTGGAGTTCCTTACTTTTAGTGGTAATGATTACGGAAATCATATACACCATTTCTTGTTTTCTTGAATAACTAGCCAACTTCATTACTGAAATGAATTTCAGTGGCTTTCGAGGTCTATCTCCTGTAATTAAAATTACCTCTCCTGTGGGGGTACGGATTTCTACGGAATTCTTATCACAAAGGATTCGAGCATGGTTGGCTACTAACCAATCCATTCCTAATACTACATCGAATCCAGCTAATTTCATATGTAATAGGTTTGCAGAGAACTTATGACCTAAAAGTTCTATCTTTCCTTCTTGCAAAACCTTATCTATGTTAACAGAATTCTCTTCTGCCGTTTCGACTGTAAAATTTTGCATAAGGGTAGTTAAGGGTAACTTAAGAGATTGGCAAAATGAAGTATTGATAAAACTTTGGTTTGCACCAGAGTCAAATAATACTTTCGCATAAACGTCGTGAACTAAAAACGTACTAGCTATAACGTCAGGAATTAGTTCGGCTTCCTGAGTAGTCAATTGAAATGCTCGGGCATTCTTCTTTGTTGTTCCATCAGCTGGTTTGCCTTTATTGTCTGCGATTTTAATCAATTTAGGACATTCTGTTTTGTAATGTCCTGTTTCTCCACAGTTATAGCAGACTATGGTTTTCTTTTTGCAGTTTTCTTCACTATGTCCCACAGATTTGCAAAAATTGCAGGTTATATTACATCTTCCATAATGTTTCTTTTTGCAATTTCTGCAGAATGGCGGGTTTGAAGATTGCCCTGTTCTTCTTCTTTTGAAGCTGTTATTATTACCCGTATGAAATCCTTGGGTAATTTTCTGAGCTAATTCCTTCTTCCTGTTTTCATCTCTTGTGCGTACCAGTTCATCGGTTAGGGTATTAGCTAATTCCACAGCATCGTCAATAGTGCGTGGTCTCGCTGCTTTAACGATGTTACGGATTTCACTAATTAATCCCCAAATATAACGGGAGATGAGCACCGGTTCTGGCAAAGCCAGTGTTGGTACTACTCTCGCATATTCAAAGAATGTCGAAGTATAACCGCGACACTCTACGCCTACCATACGATGGCTTAGGAACTTATTCGCCATTTGTTCCTTTTCATATTCGGGACAGAATTTTCTTTCTACAAGGTTCTTAAATTCTTCCCAGTTCATAGCATAGGCCATCCTTCTTCCTTTTGCTTGTAATACTGTATTCCACCACTCTAGCGCCCCTTCTTTGAACAAATTTGACGCATACATCACCTTATCTTCTTCGGCACATTTACTTATTGCAATTACTGTTTCGGTTTTCTCTAACCAACGCAGTGTTGCAGTTGCCCCTTCATTACCTGCAAATTCTGCTGGTTTACGGGCAAGGAATTCTTTGTAAGTGCAACCAGGAGTTGCAGCTTTCATTTTCTTAGGAAGTGGGGCCTGTCGTGGATTATTATCGTCATGATTGCCGCCTCCATTTATGTTGTTACTGTCGTTATCTTCCAGAGTACGTTTGCTAGGAATGATTTGTTGTGGTTCAGCAGGTTTCTAAGCAGCAGCCAGGATGGCTGGAATAGCATTGGCTATCCCTTGAGCAACAATGTTCTCGATATCTTGTTTAGTCATATACTGATTTTCCTGATTTTGCTCAGATTGGTTTACTTCATTAACTGGTTCATTATTAGCGTTTTCCATCTGATAATTATTATAAGTGTAAATTATTAGTATCCAATAATTGATAGTTAAATATAACCAGACAATTACATATAAGCACATAACATATATAGCCAAAATTGTCGATTTCTCGACTTTCAATTTTGTAGATTATATATGCATCCATACACACTGTTTATCTTACAATGTTTTATTTCCTATTTTACAGAGTTATACTTTTACTACTACTGTTATTATACAGACATGCTTCCTAACCCCACTATTCTTTGATCAACTGGCAGTTTAGTAGCGACGCTCCCTCTCGTCGTACTTCCAGGAAATTTTTTCTCCTATTTCCCGGATCCTATTCCCGGTACCTATCAGTTCTTCACCAAACTGACGAAGTTTGGCTAAGTTTTCGTTGCTCATTGGAGGATTGGGGATAGGTTCTGGATCAAATTGAGGAAGGAAGGTATAAGGATTATTGATTATGTTTTGAAATTGCCAGTCATTTGTCCACCACTCTTCCATTTCGCCTAAAGGTCGTGTGTGGATTAAAGGGTCCGGAATAGCTGGTTCCAGATTTACTAGAAGTTGGAGTTCAGCCGGATAAGGGAAAAGATTGTTATTGATAGGGCTAATGACATCATAATTTGCCAGTAGACGGTCTATTTCGTCTTGAAATGTGATTTCTTCAGGTTGTTTAGAGCTCTCTCCTACTTCTACTCCCTTTTGTTTAAAATTTTCTCTAGTTTCTATCTCTGCTGGTTTAGAACTCTCTCCGGTCTCGATTCCCTTTCCTTTGTCTACAGGGTTTTCTATTTTTGGAAGTTTCCTAGTTACTGGCTTCCTCCTACGTACTTTCCTCCATCCTACATATCTTCTTCTTTTCTTAGGCTTTGCTTTTTCTGGAGGTGGAGCTTGAAATTCCAGGGGTTCCTCCACATCAGCAAAATAACCAGTAAAATCGTGAGAGACTTCGATTGGTACTGGGTATAGATTGAGATTCTGAAATGCTTCAGATAGCTCACTCATGCTGTTTAGCATATATGCAAAATGCACAAAAATGCTAAGTTAAAATCTTATAAGGAAATCAAACATTTAGTTTTATTGCATATTGAAAGACTAATTTTACAAAAGATAATGGAAAATTTAAACCACACTAGGATTTATTTATTTGCGGAGTAGTAATTTTCTACTAGACCAGGCTTATTGGTAGTTTAGAGGTTTGCAGTTTCTGCTACGGTAGCTAGCATATAGAGATTAGCCCATTTTTCATCTAATTTATCTTCCCAAGGTGAAGTATTGCCTATTTCCTGAATGTCTGGATTAAACTTCACTTTCTTGAGTTGGGGTTTCTGACTTTTCCTAATAATCGGATTTCTTTTCTCTGGGGTAAGAGGATTCTCATATTGTGCTTTACGGACAAAAATCCCTTCTTCCAAATTTGCTGGGTATTTGGAGGAAGAGGTTCCTTTTACTTTGGGTGCAGTATCTAATTTGTGGTAGATGGCAGAAAACCTTTGTTTACCCATACTGTAACTTAACAATTAATCAATTAATAAAACACATATTCACAGAATGGTAATTAGAAATTCTTAAGTATTTCTCAATTACTTTAATAGGCTAAAATCAGTGATAAGCTTAAAACAGTGGCTCTGATACCACCTTTTCCTGTCACAGCCCTCGCCCCGGTTTAACCAGGTCCAGAGCCGCGAGGCAGGAAATCCCGTGGTATTATATTTTAAGCGACAACGGAAGTCTTTTTTTAAAACAGGATCTTTTAATATTAAAACTTGCCCGTTTACATAAATTAGGGATAAAATCCCCTTAATTTACATTAACATGATTTCACTGGGAAATCTTTATTTTTACAAAACATGTTTCTTTTATTTATACTGAGCCACTTCTCTAAGCTTGTAGTGCTTCACGGCACTTTTCTTTGCTCACAATAGATCACCTGAAACATGTTTGAAAAAGATTTTGTCAGCGGGGAAATACTGAGTGAATCATTCAGTTTACTAAAAATGACACATTTGTTATAATTTACAGTATTAAGAGCGATTACAATGTTTCTGATATCAAACCAACTACCCACGGTACTTTGTCACTCGACCCATTGGCCCTCTAATTGTCCAATCATGTCTGTGATTATGGTCATATCACCCATTGGCTGCCCCAATGGTGAAGATTATCAAGTAATGTATACAAAACCCCACATACCGGCTGTAATTTGGTGATTACAAAGACTTAATCCCTGTAATTATAACTTTGAAAATAACTTGGAGTTTTGTAAAACAGTTGATAAAAAGAGAATGACTCACATTGCAGATTTAACGAGCAGTGTATAAGCTTACTGATTAGCCTTGATTAACCTAACTTAAATAACAATGCACACAAACTGGGTTAGTAACTAATACAGCAGTTACGACAATTCACGAGATTAAACCCTCACAACGATTGACAAAGTGCAATACTTAAACATCCAGCGGATTCACAACGAATGACAGAGTATAGCCCGAATATGGACAGCACTCAAACATTCAAGTCGAAATCACGACGAATGACAAAGTATAAACTCAATTTGAGCAGCACTTAAACATACGTTGGATAGTTTCAATCGATCGGACGTTGAATCGTAATAGCGATCGAGTTATTACCCTGATTGCGGCAGCAATTAGTGATCCGTGTGTGTTTTTAGAAGTGTTTCTGCGATATCTCAGTCTACGTAATGAGAATTTACGTCGTTCAAGTGCCAAACTTCGATTGCCAATGTCTGCTATTTATACACTAATTTTGACATGCTTACGGACCGTAAGACTTTTATCCCTTATGGTCCGTAAGGGACACCTAATCACTATAGGGTAGCCATGTCTGGAACTAGCCTAGCTGAGTTGACAACTTCGTAAAATTCGAATTTGCCAGCGTTTTATTCAGATAATCGTAACTAGGGTTTTCCCCCCCTGAGTTTTAGGGGCCCTGATCCTGATTCTGATTGTTCTGGAAATTTTAGGGTTTATGCAGAATTACTTGGGTTTCTCAATTAGGGTTTCCTTATAGGATAATTAACATAATAGGTATTGATTTTAGTGAGAGTTGTTACAATAGTAGTTTAGAATGTGTACTGCGTCTTGATAAGCGTGTTTTAGATATGAACGTATGTTACACCCCAAAAGTGTGTTTTAAAGTGTAAAAAGGGGTCAAGTATACTCACAGTGTGTGCTTAACAGTAAACACAATCTGGTTGGATTGAAGGGAGCGCCGAATTAGCCTACGTACGGGAACAGAAGCATATGTCCTCCAAGTGCTGACACGGTCGAAAATCAGAGTGTCGAGTGAGGTAAAAGTGAGTTAAGTGTTCAACAGATTATCCGAGCGGATGGGTTCCATCCGGACGGATGGTCATCCAGACGGATGGTCATTCGGACGGATGGCCATTCGGAAGGATGGCCATTCGGACGGATGGCCATTCGGACGGATGGCCATTTGGACGGATGGCTATTCGGACGGAAGGTCATTCGGTGAGTATGTGGTTGTTCATCAACCTTTGGAATTTTCGAAGTTTGGATTGAAAAAAATGTTCTAACAGTCGTGGCAACAAAAGTAAACAACGATTATTATCAAGGTCAAATCATCCGGACGGATGGTCATCCAGACGGATGGTCATCCAGACGGATGGTCATCCAGACGGATGGCCATTCGGGTGGATGGTCTGTGGTTGAAGTTTTGTAAAACTTTCCTTTAAACAATGGTTTTGGTTAACGGAGATGGTGTGACGACGTGTCAAGCAACGGAAAAGTACGAGATCTAGTCCATTCATCCGGATCGGCTCTGCCCATTCTGACAAATGGGTTTTCCTTGCTGAAATTTCATGTTTGACCCGTTAATCGGTCCATCTCTTAAATAAGTTGAAAAATGTTGAAAATCCTTTAGATCTTGAACCAATCTCGGTTGAATGGTGCTCCACAACAGTTTGCCTGAGTAAAACGAGTGGAATCCACCTTCAAGAGGTCTAAAACCAGTGAGTTTAAGAAATCGTTAAGGTGTGTGTGTGATTTTTTGATGAAAAGATGATGTAGAAGTGGAATAGAATGAAGATTGAAGAAGATTTGAGGGAAAAAGCTTACAAAAAGTCTTGATTCGCGGTTGGAACCTTGAGAGCGGATGGGAGAGGTTAAAAGGTTGAAATGAAGACACAAATCCCCTATTTATAGGCGAGGGTAGGAGTTAAGGCGGTGCGCACATGGCTGTGTCCGGAGGGCTCCATCCGGACGGATGGGTTCCCTCCGACAGGATGGCCCATTCGGACGGCCACGCTCGCGTTGGTTAGTTTTCCAACTTTGGTTCGTTTGACGCGTTTTGGTGCATTAATCATTGGGGGTACTTTTAGCCTTTTAGCGAGATAAGTATTATCGTGTTATGTTGCGTTTCAGTGCGGTAAGTTGAGTTGCGCTTGCCAGCGTGTGCGCGTTTAAACAAGTTTTAATAAAAAGATATTTATATCTATCTAATAATATAATATAATAGGTCATAATATAATTAACTGTATTTCGAGTTTGTGTTGAGTTTGCGTTGTTGATGAGTGAGAGTGAGTAGTTTAGATACTCAGGTGATGTCATTGTGTAAGCGTTAGCGTTATAAGCGTATGCGTGGTGATGTGCGATGTAGCGTATGTAATAAGCGATGTAGCGTAGTTTGCGATATAGTTTACAATGTGATCCGAATCTCTGGTGTTAGGCGTAACGAGAGTAACAAGCGCGAAAGCGCGGGTTGTTAAATGTGGGAATTGCATCTGCTACTTCGGATAGAGGGAAATGGGGCGTAAAAAGCAAAAACTTCTCCTGATTGTTCTCTTCCTGGATCTATTACATTGGTTCGGCAAAGTTGCTTGTTCTATTAGGCCTTGTTACTTAGGAGGACGGGAATGCTGCTAAGAAAAGAAAGAGTGGTGTCAGGTGCGTTAAGCCCTATTCATGGATCGAATCATCAAGTAATGAGACCGGAGTCGAGAGATCTACTTCTTCAACAGGTGCAAGAGAAGACCGAGAGAAAGGGAAGACCTGGATAAGGAAGAAGAACAAGAGCTACATCGGCAAGACTCTCTGCAAGTGGAAGGTCGCGTAGGGGCTCTCGGGAAGCTCTTTCCTTTATGCCAGAAGGAAGATGGTCGAGGAGATCAGTAGCTAGAAAGCTCCTTTGGGAGAGCAAGGTAGAAAAAAGTATATTACAAAGTACATCACTATTAAGTCGACTATAGTAGTCTCATGAGCATGTAACTACATCCCCAAGCTTCAAGAGGAACCAAGGAGAAGAATACTCTGTAGTAGCAGTAGCAGTTACATGGAAGTTTTGGGAAACTTTAACTAAATGGTGTTATAGGTATATTTTTATACAAGACAACATTACCCTCAATCTTATGGCCAAATAACTCCAGTGATTGTTATACTCATGTGTTGC